>NC_066561.1:1382542-1480441 GCF_024679095.1 Eriocheir sinensis
ATCATTTACCACCGAGCACAATGCGGTTTCCGTAGAATACAAACGTCGATATGCCAACTGGATATCCGGTAGAGCCTCCACTAACTGCAAGTGTTCACTTAATTGTTCTAGAATTACATTATCCATGATCTTGGAAAGAAAAGTTAAATTCGACACCGGACGAAATGAGCTCAAGCACTGCGGATCCAACGCACCCTTAAGTATCAGCTTCACAATCGCCCTTTTCTCCACGTCAGGGAAAGTATGACTAACAATGCTGATGTTCACAAGGTCAACCAAGATTTCAATTAATAAGTCAATGTTATCACTATGAATTAACTCACCAATGGGCAATGGATCATTGGCACAAAAAGTTGGCTTCATCCTTTGTATTATCGATTTCAGAGACGCTGAGGTTATGGGTCTAAATGAAGTTAGTCTATACCCAGGAACTGGAGCCTCCAGCAACAGATCATCCTGTGAATCTCCTCTAAAAGTTCTTATAATACCACCCTTCCTACCCTGTGAGAGAGAGAACTAAAGTGAACTAAAGTGAACTTATAACGGCTACCGCTCGGCCACACATCACTTAACTAAAAGGCTATTGTGTTATTTCACTTACTACAATCAACTTGTGAAGCAAGCCACGGTAACACCGGCCCTGTGACGAGTGAATAACAGTTCGTGCCTTAAAAACTTAACACTTGACACCAACTACCTTAAAAAGTAAAAAACACTTAAAAACAACTAACAAAAGTACCTAACATAAGTGGTGGTAACGATTTACGGACCTCTCCGAAGTGTTAAATAGGTGTTATATCTCTCTCTCAAACATAAATTCAGTGACAGTGTGTGGGGGCAGTGAACGGTATCGGACACAGCAAGCATATGCTGACCGCCTCGCAACTCCACACAGCCAATATTCTCCACTAGGGGTCTCGTTACCTATTACCGTTCGTGACACCCCATCGTGTACCTACGACCCAGCCTGTCGTAGGTGCACACTTATCTTCGCCAGACAACTCGGACCTTGAGGGTGACTGGTGGGCATATATAGTCTGCCCGCCGCCAAACCCTCCCCGCTACCAGACGGGGGACGGCAGACCCTGCCACCCCTGCAGCCCTGCCCTTGTCACCGGCGAGGCGAAGGACGCGAGCGTGCTGAGTAGTGGGGTATCGAGTTGCTGTCTTCGAGGTTTTTAACACATTTTAGCTGACACCACATTGATACGGTTTCAGTAATTCCAGCACTTATAACAGGATTTCAGGTGAATTACTATTATTATGTTCACGTGTTAAGGCGTGTGGGGCCGCATCTAATCTATTAGATTTTTCAGTTGTTGATTTTTCTGGCGTGTGGATGTTTAATATTTTTCTTGAGTAACATTGTTACGCATTTTATGTATAATCATTCATTTTATTTTCTCCTTTCTTTTGTGTATTTTATTGCACAGTGGATAAGTTTTATCTTGTTAAGCCTCACTCATTATTGTTTTTCCTTTTTTATGCATTTTAGAAGCATCGGGGAGAAGTGAGCACACACTTAGCAGTGAATGATTTTTACTTTACTTATTTTTGCAGCGATATTTTTTTCTTTTACTATTTTACTCCTCATTTTACTGGTAACTCTTTTAATGGCAGAGAAACCTGATCCGAAGTTACAAGCTCTCACTGAGGACTAGAAGGAGTGGGTAAAGGAAAAAGAGCAGTGCCGTCAAGGATAACGGTAACTGTCATGTAAGGAGTTGTGGCAGTCTTCAAAGGGTGGCTCCTCCTTTTTCTACGCTGCATGAGCAACCAAGAGGTATTTACTTACCTTACTAATCCCACAATGGCTTCTGCCCCTAATCACCCGCTAACAGCAACAGCAGTTAGGCCTTTCGCAGGTAGCAAGGGAGGCGGATTAGTCGGTCACTGACTTCTTGTTTCAAAGTGAGATTGTCATGAACATTTCATTCGTGTCAGAACAGGGAGATAAAATATCTTTCAGCCGCTCGAAGGTCAATCCCGGGAACGGGAGCACGGCCCTCATAAACAGGAGCGCGTTCACAGGACGGAAGGATTATGATGCGTTTCGGTCACTTTTTCTTGAAACATTTGGGGAAGATGGGCAACACAGCCTCGTAACGGGTGTATATTTTGCTGTGGACACTGTGCAAACGAGTGGTCTTTTTAACAGGCCAGTGGACGCCTATAGGCTATCTACTGATTTGATCTCGTGTTTTAAACAGGGAAACTGGACAGATGGAGAAACCATTTCTGTAGCTAATGCTAGATTATTACTAGAGTTCCTTGTGTACATGATTGTCCTTAAAGTTCCTCTTCGAAGGAGTGCAGTATCCCTTGACTACAGCCCCACTGACAACCTGCACGATTTTGTCAGCCAACTTTGATGGCACTTAAAGTAATTTTGGGTCCTTTTTGAAGCTTCTTTTGCCGTCGACACGTTCGTCGGGGAGGGGGGCCTTCGACCCTCTGACCTAAACCTTTTTGGGTGTCACCAGCGGTAATAAAAAAAAATTCCTTGGTGTGTTCTTTTACCCGTGGTTTAGGCATAAAATAGTCAGATAAATAGGTGGATGGAAAGTTGAGCTTTACGATCTTTTCTTTTTTTTTTTTTTTTCGGCACAGAATGGTGCATAGTGACCGTCTCCAAAGACTAGCGCCGGCTTGAGGTTCAGCCTGACGCTGCTTTGTCTATCTTTCCACCAAACGACTATAACCTGCATCCTCGAGCTTTTGCCTGCATCTTTTTCATGCGAGGGGGGGTGCTTGAGTAATACTTTTCACTCTAACCCACTATTTTCTTTTATTGCTGAGTTGATGCAAGGCAGTCAGTCTTCTTTTTTTTCTTTTTTTTGAGCCGTAATAATCGAGAGTGTAGAGTAACATAGGGATAGGTACTTTTTAACCTTGAACCTCATGTGCTTATGCTTGAAACATACATTTTTCTTTGCAAAGACAGACTTAACTAAACTTGAGCAGATGCTGTCCCTAACTTTTATTGTAACCAGCATGTGAATATCTGTAAGCTTTGGAAGTAAGCAGACAAGTCTTACTTACCCTTTGCTTGACATACCACTGTTACCCGTTACGGGAATTATTTTTGGCGTCACAGATGTCAGTCATCCACGTTCGTTACGATCGGGGGATAGGTGGACATTTGTCTTTTTCATTTGATGTTTATTAATGCTGGAATTACTTTAATCAATTATGCTGGAATTATGTATTTCAGTGAGATTTGTTACAACAGTGATTTCACAACTTGGTGACAGGATTTTCTTTTATAGTACTGTAGACCTGACAAACGGAGTATTAGGAGTTAGTGGTGCTGACTGCCGATGCTTCTAAGGTTCTCCAGACTTGTCCTTGTTATCACATTGTAACTATTAGGAGACTCTACGGATAACATTACCTCTTTTCACACAACCTTATCTATTGTTGTAAACCCCACCCGTCTCAAAGGCGTGCCGAGGGTAACGACACTGGCAATTAATTGTCACGCAACGGATGAGTGTTTCTCTGCGACAGTTTTGTGTCAAGAAGTGACTCGAAGGTTCAGTGTGTAGCAGATCTTCTTCAAGGATTGTTCCTTTTTCTTTTTACTATTCCAAATAGCTCCATTACCATGTATCCTAATGACAGTTTAGTCAATTTATTTTTTCTAGGATGTATCATGTAAATAATTTTTCGAGCTATTGTTTTGTTTTCTCGGGATAGAACTCGGCTCCCACGTCCATGACTCTAGCCCTATTTACCTCAACCTGTATGTACATTACCCATTTCTTGTTACTTCCATGATTATTTTTTATTATCATTGGCATTTCCCGATGTTGTATCGTTAGGCGGGTTCTGACTTGTTTGATAATCTTTAAAGCAAGTGTAACAAGACCACGCTTAGCTAGTACACTTTGGGCGACTGTAACATGTGTAGGTACAGAAATTTATAAAGGTGGGGTAAGTCGCGGGGTCGCGACTTCTAGGGGATCGAGCGATGTAATATATATATCGTCATATGTATATGAATGTATGACTGTACGTGTGGCGACACCCGGTCGGTGTCGCACAACATGATGTTTAACAACACGTCGTACTTTTGGCCGTGGGAAGCTGTGATGAACTGACACTAGGATCAGCAACTGATGACTTTCATCATCAGTCATCAACTGGAACCCACACCCTTCCGGACGAACTACAAACAAGTAAAACGGGCGAACAACGCGGAGAAGACGAGAGAAGACGGGTGACGGGCAGGCGAGCGGTGCTCCGCCGCCCTGCGCCCTGTGGCGTGGCTGTCTCTCATTTCGTGCGACTCGCTCACGAAAACTGTAAACTTTGTGTACAACTGTTAATATAGTTAAAATACATTTTGTATTTGTACTTACCCTGTGAGAGAGAAAACTAAAGTGAACTTATAACGGCTACCGCTCGGCCACACATCACTTAACTAAAAGGCTATTGTGTTATCTCACTTACTACAATCAACTTGTGAAGCAGGCCACGGTAACACCGGCCCTGTGACGAGTGAATAACAGTTCGCGCCTTAAAAACTTAACACTTAACACCAACTACCTTAAAAAGTAAAAAACACTTATAAGCAACTAACAAAAGTGCCTAACAATCTTAGCTTCAAAGAATCGGATAAAATCATTCGCAAGCTCATCATCCACACACACACACACACACACACACACACACACACACACGTTGCAAGAAACAAATACACACACACACACACACACACACACACACACACACACACACACACACACACACACACACACACACACACACACACACACACACACACACACACACACACACACATACACACAAACATACACACATACACACATTGAACGAAATAAATACCCCCCCGCCACACACACACACAGATAGATAGATAGATAGATAGATAGATAGTTTATTGACCACAAAGTGAATGAACATTAAAAATATAGGAAAACATTGCAGTCCAAAATATAAATAATTACACACAATAAAATTTAAAAACAAAATAACTATGAATACTAAAACCCAAATGTGAATCTAGCATGCACGACATTGGAACGTTAAAACAATAGCACACAATAAAATCTAAAAACAAAAGAAAAAAGAATACTAAAACTCAAATTTGAATCGAGCATACACAATATTGGAACGTTAAAACACAAGTAGTAGAGACATTTAAGAAAAGCATAAAACACACAGTTATTCGACAGAAGAATACTAAAACATGCGAAAGCTAGGAAAAATTATACCAAAAAAAAGAAAAAAAAAATACACCACGAAACTAAGCTACGTAAAACTCGTAACATAAAAGTGTATATTCAACAGCTATTTTACCTATATATTTCAAGTAAATCAAATATTATTTTACATTGCACCCGACTACTGTATTTTTCTGAAAAAAAACTTCTTCCAAGTTATTGAATTGGTAGCGCTGGGAGAGTGGGCAGTGCTGGGCCACGTGACGCTCTGTCTGAACGAGGCCCCAGCCACACAGCCTGTCCTCGGGCAGGAGTCTCCCTCGCCCGCGCCTGTTCCATCGGCCGGTCTCGATGCACAGGTTATGGCCAGACACCCGGAATTGCGTAAATGCCTTGCGATAGTGTTCTTTAGCTGTATGTATATGTTTGTATATTTCGTATACTTCTAGGGAGGGATTTAAGTCTTTATATGTGTTATACCTAGTGGATTGTGTTCTGTTGATTTTGTTATGTAAATTTACCATGAATGTGTCCCAAATAGGTACAGGCGTGGTAATAAACTCACTGACTAGTTTTCCAACCGGGCTGTTGCTCTGAATTGTAGTTACCATTCCGAAATGTAACGGGTCATCAATCATGCTGTTGCGCTCTTTCCACATATTAAAAAGGAATTTGTGTTGTTTGTGCCTCATCAAGTCGGGAAGCAACGGGTAGCCTGCCTCGGCGTAGCATATATCACTGGCGGTGTTTTTACGCACGCCTAGCATCTGTTTGATTACCCAGTTGTAAACTTTTGTGATAGGCCTTAAGTCCGCGCACTGCCACGACTCACAACTGTAAAATAAAGATGACATCAAAGCCACGTCAAGCACCCGTCGCTTCATCGTGAAAGGAATGTCGTTGTTTTTATCAACAAAGGAGACATACTTCAAAGCATGACCCATCTTGGCCTTGGTGTGAAGCCTGACCGCCGACGACACCGACCCGTCGCTGGTAAACACTGAACCCAGGTAAGTATATTGTTTACAGTGATTGATCGCCAGAGTGTTCATACGCAATGGTTGTCGGTCTATCTCTGAGCCATTAATGACGAAAAACTTAGTTTTGTCGGCATTAATTTTCATATTATATTGGTTGCAGTAGTCTTGCAAAAGTTTCACCTTTTTTAACATACTATCCCGGGTAGTGGCTAGTAATACAGTATCGTCCATTAATACCAGGCAGTGTAACCATTTAAAAAATCCATCATTCGGACAGTTTTCCTTCAGTGATTTAATCAGGTAATTAATGTATATAATAAAAAGCAGACAAGAAGTAGGGGAGCCTTGCCTCAAACCCAGTGTGGCAACAACAATAGCACTCCCGATAATACTCTCAGTTACCTGATACATGCTCATCAACGCTCCCAACATCACTAAACCACATCCCATCCTTTTTAAAACTTGAAATAACTTTTGCCTGCTCACTAAGTCATATGCCTTAGAAAAGTCCACAAAGGTCACAAATAAAGTGTGTTTTCTACGCCGTGCCGTATCTGTGAGTAGACGAAGCGTCACAATATGTTCGAGACAACTCCGTTTCCTTTGCGCTCCGGCCTGTTCCCTGTATGGCACGAACCAGCGACTCAGCCTTTCACACAGTATCATGTCGTAGAGCTTTGTTATACAATTAATAATACTGATACCTCTGTAATTATTAGTGTCATTAATGTCGCCTTTCTTAAAAATCATACACATCTTTGAAGACTCCAGACTGGAGGCTGCAGAACGCTTAACCTGAGACCTTGCTATCATTTCCGATTGGGGTAAAAGGCACCTTGCGTCCTTTAAATGCCTCAAAAACCCAGTTTCTCCACCTATCAACTCGACACAATCTTCCAAATACCTATCTTCTATTCTTTAACAACAATTAGCTGTCACCTTCTTCAACACTAAACATCCTCGGTCTATCCTCATCAAAATCTTAACTGAAAAATTTACATCTCTTCTCTCGCTAAATCAGTTTCCTCGAGTTTGGGCGTTCTGTATTTCTCCGCTCTGCATGTTCTCCCCCGCACAGTTGCTATCCACATACAGGGGCCTTGTCCGCCCTCGTATGGATCCCACTTATTGAGGGGCTCCACTCTCACAGCTCTCTTGGACAGAGTGAAGTCTAAGGCTCTCCGCCTCATCAGGTATTCTCACCTTACTGAAAGTGTATTTCCTCTTAAATTTCACCGCCATGTTGCCTCTATTTCTATCTTCTATCGATACTGAACTTGTTAACAGCATGGCCCCCACCCCCCACCTCCCTCGCTGCCTCGCTGCACACGACTTTCTAAACATGCTGTCCAAATTCTTTACGCACGAGTTAGCCAGCAGTTTCATTCTTTCATCCCTCACACAGGTTAACTCTATTCCGTTTGGGCTGGTCTAATAATACATGTTACGCCTATTTTTTCTACACAACCAATCCCTATTATTTCTTCTCCATAAATATTAGCACACTCATTCTGTTATGTTATTTGCTTTGCTTGGTATTCTTGAAACTCGCTAAAGACAGTGTTTTTTTCTTTTCTTTCTGACCAGCTACTTGCTTACAACATGTGTCACCACCACAAACATCACTGTTCAGTCTCTCTGAATGGGTATCGCCTTTTCCCACACTTTTGGAGCCACACCTCCATTGGGCATCTGTTTTCGTTATAATCCTTGTCCTTTTGTTTTGCATATCTCCTCAACTGTTTACATTTGGCGTATTGCTTTTCTTCTTCGGTTTCCTCTCCCGGTGTATGGCGTTTGTGTCCAAGTCTACATCTGGTTTGCACCTACAGCTGGGGTCGCTTTTCTCTGTCTTATTATTGTCATTCGTCTTATTCCCTCGTCTGATAGGTCCCAATAGGTGTATCTCCTGGAAGCAGTAATCATTCCACGGGAAATGGTAATAGCATATCCTCAGGTCCTTCCACCAAGCGGAAGCAAAATGCAAGAAGCATCGCCTCATCGGTGGGTCAAGAGGCTGTACAGGAGCGATAGGACAGAATATTAAGTTAAGGTTGTGATCAGAGTAGCCCAACGGAGATAACAGTCTAATAGAATAAGCTGAAGGATTACACGTTAGGAAGAGGTCTAGAATGTTGGGCGTGTCTCCAAGACGGTCTGGAATACGTGAAGGGTGATGAACAAACTGCTCTAGATCGTTGAGAAGAGCAGAGTTGTAGGCTTACTCACAGGCTGGTCACTGAAAGGAGATGAAAGCTAAAGTTGGTTGTGAACACTGGAATCTCTATAGGATGGAGACTTCAGCGAAGGGAGAGTGAGTCAAAATGTGCTCCTCTTCGGAATTCAAATAGCCAAATAATTTTACATAGTTGATAGAATTTGGTGAGAGATAAACATCACAGATATTTTTTTAATAAGAGTGATAATGAAGTGTTAGCCAGATGGTGGAAAATTCTGAAGAGCCTAGGTCGTGGGCACGAGAGCAAGTGATGCAGTTGCGTACGTCGACCCAACATCCAGCTTTGGGATGGAGCTTAGGATAGAGATAGTAGGAGGGAACAGAGTAGAGACTGTTGTCATTAATTCCCGAGACCTGTGTTCCGATGAGGAAAAGGTGAGGTTTAGTGGAGGAGGGATGGTGTTCCACATAAGGGATATTAAAACGAAGACCGTGAATGTTGCAGAAGTTGACAAAAAAAGAAGTTTGAGGATTTATCAAAACGCTTCTTGGGTTATGAGCCGAATGGGAGGTCCTCTCTGGGGAAATTCTCCCCCCCCCACCCACCAACACACACAGTCAGGGTTTCCGAGGCATGTTATAATAAACCATTTTCAATTTGAAAATTTGGAGGATAAGGTGTGTGTGTAGAGTCATTTAGTGTGGTGTCGAAAGATGGAGGATCTGTCATAAGAACATAAGAACGCAGGAGTCTGCAAGAGGCCGGTAGGCCTGCACGAGGCAGCTCCTGTGACCCTAAGCTCCCGTGTATCTAGCCCCACCTAATATCGCTGTCCATGAATTTATCTAGTCTATTTTTGAATGTGACAACTGTATTGGCACTCACCACGTGACTGCTAAGCCTATTCCACTCATCCACCACCCTGTTTGTAAACCAATTTTTGCCTGTGTCCCTGTTGAATCTGAATTTATCCAGTTTAAACCCATTACTTCGTGTCCTACCCGGTTCTCTTACCAACAAAACCTTATGAATGTCTCCCTTATTAAAGCCCTTCATCCATTTATAAACCTCGATCATGTCTCCACGCACCCTTCGCCTTTCTAGAGAATGCAAGTTTAACTGTTTGAGTCTTTCCTCGTATGGCAAGTTTCTCAACCCCTGAATCATCTTAGTCATCCTCCTCTGCACCGATTCTAACATTTTGATTTCCATTCTATAGTAAGGTGACCAGAACTGTCTTTAGTGACCATGCTCCTGTGTTGATGAGACAATATATAGGGACACGGGAAGTAAGGACACGGGACGGGTCTTTGGTGAGCTTACAGCACCCTCCCGTATATACCTCACCAGGAGTGGCTTACTCCCTATTTTGTACCTACTCTAGATATACAGGTTTCATTTACGATAAAAGGTGCATGCGCATTGTGTCTCCGCTATATGCTAATTGTTTAAACATACGAGTCACTTACGAATGGTAATGCATACAGAATATAACAAGGTTTTAATATTTGCTCTGAAAAGTCCTGAATTAGGAATGATCTCACACAATAATAATGAAATAGTTGCAAATGTGAGTGTTAAAAAATAATAATAAAATTATACTCATCGAGTGTTGTTCCTTTTCCAGCAGTGTGTTAGGAATTAGGCCAGTTAACGGGGGGATTAGACAAATTAACTATTTCCCTTATGGAACTAGTCTCTGGCCGAGAGTTCAAGCCAACTATGAGTATCGTCTGAGCTCAAACAAGCCTTGGATGGTACTTAAATACTTCAGTCATCGGCTCCCAAACCGAGACAGAATCAACTTATTCACTGCCTGAAGACTAACCACATTTACCATGAAAGGCATAACAATGGTGAAGTGTTTCCTTTCATGATATAATAACTAATTGCCCTTGCTGAATTATAATTAAAGAGCAAGGATAATTTAACCGATGGAAACAGAGAAGAAAACCACGCCATCTGGCGAGAGAAATTCAAAATATCGCTTCGTACCCACGTGTTGGTATTCACTCACTCCACCACCGGCCTTCACAAAGTAAAGACCAAGGCACTGCAGCCCACCCATTAACTCGGACGCAGTGTGCTTTCTATTACCTGACTCGAGGGATACTACACCCGGCAACGATACTTCAGAGACAACAATATCTTTTGAAACCCGCTTCTCAGCTAAGTGCCCCCAGCAGTTATTTGAGAGATAGATTTTACTATACGGATCCGTTAGGATTATTATTTGTTCGGCTGTCTGGAGGTGCTTGTTGGACGCCTTCACCTCCTACTGGCTGGTATGCACTTGTTTCTTTGGGATTGTCTGACGGGTGTGTTATTCTCTTTGCGAGTGACCTCACTGTTGGGTAGAGTAAATTTGCTGATTCCCAACAAGTGGTGCTTGCCGTGACACGTGGACATAAATTTATTAGTCAAACTCTACACTACGGTAGCTTCAACTTTAGAAAAAAAACAGTGGCAGGCAAGAGGTGAGACGTATACTACTTTATCTAGCAGACAAACATAAATAATAGTCGGGCCCGACAATACCTACCAGTAACATGATCATGTAAATATTAGTATGTGTTTGACAATTTCCCCTTATTCATCCTTAGACATTTTCCTGTCCCAAGTTTACCCTGCAGTATTACTGACACAGTATTTTTATAACACATGATATTCATTTCAATGAGACTCATGGACACAGCTGCAAACCAAAACTGAAGGTCAGTATAAAACCCATATAACTCGCACAAACTGAACCTCCCCCTGTCAGAGTACTACGCTACTACTAGCATAGACCTTCACAGTACTACCTATAAATCATTATAAGTAAATAGGTTGCATAAGGTAAAAGTAAGTGAAATGTAATTCATTTGATATTTGTTTTTCAAATATTGTAGAGTACGTGTGGTATTTAATTAAGGTTGTGGCTGCCTCTGCTGGAACGTGTGGTTGATGAGTGTAGAGAAGTGTCACCCACATTATATCAGTAAATGTTTTAAATATGTTCCTGTACAAAATTATATATTTTCATATGAAAACGGATGTTGTTAAGGCATGTAACTTACATATTCCCTTTGAAGAAAGATCATTAACCTCGTAGAAAAAAATTGATCCTCTGCTTATCATTTACAATGATTAACACTGGTGCAACAAGTATTTCATATTGTTATAATTTGAAAACTATCAGTATTTAATGTGAATCTGTAAAAGTTTCAATGACAGCATGAACATGCATCTTGATAGACTTGAATTCATAATGAATGCCAGCATCTTGATAGACTTGAATTCATAATGAATGCCAGAGTGCAAGTTGTTCTTCTAAAAGTGTACGAACTTTTTGAGCCATTTTAAAATAATTCACATGTTTGTATTTTCATTGTTGACGTTATTACAATGACATATTGCATCTTAATTTTAGGTGGTGGTCCGGCTCCTCCTCCTATCTCGCAGCCGGACAGCCTAGTCGTTGACATCCAGGGGAGCGGTAATGTGGTGTTAGGTGGCTGCCACGATCGACTAAATGAAGATCCTTGTCACTGAGCCATCTGCTTCTCCCCTACTGACCGTCAGCTACGAGGATGAAAGGAATGGACTACTTCACCACTTAAGATCGTATTGTTGATGCTATTTCTCGGGTTACCTGTTTAGTTTATTAACATACTGAAAAATAAATTAACCCTCGCTCTTACGGAACTCGACAAACAGTTCTGTATCTGCGGGAAATCCCTGATAAAGTTTGGCAGCTGAGGGGTTTGGTTCCTTTGTAGGCCGGCAGAATTTGTCCGCCCTGATGTAAACACTTTCATTCTTGTCCTATGATCTGGAGTCATGCAAAGACATTTTAAGTTACAATAATGAACATTAAAAGAGAACTTTAAGCACATAATATACCGAGCAAAGTTTGTTATATATGAAAACGTTCGAACCACTCGGACTTAATGAATTTTCGGATACGTCACCTTCTCCCCAATAGTATGTTATAGCGAGGGTTTATCAAATTGCAAAGTGTATAATTACTTTGCAGAAAAAAAGCATAATTGTCTAACCGGACTGTAACAGATTTGCACATTACCATGCTTGTCCGGGACCCAAAAAAAATTTTTACGTCAGAGAAAATGGCTCAAGGCCAACAAAAAGAGTGCAAAAAAAGCCGCTCCCATAGAGGGCATAAGTAAAGAATAGCGAAAAGAGAGGTCAATTTCGGATGGGGAGGTGTATTGATACACTGTTTTTGAAAGAAGTCCTAGGCAGGAGGAAATACAAGGAAGGCTATTCCAGAGTTTAATTAACAGTGAAGGGAATGAAAGAATGGAGATGCTGGTAAACTCTTGCATAAGGGGTTAGAACAGTATAGATACATAGGAATACACAGGAAGAACAGATACCAGAAGACCTGGCGGTCTATGGCGAGGGTGTCTGTTTACTACCGCTACTACTAGTAATCTACGTGTGGTAGGACAGTATATAATGGATGAAGGCTCCTCCCCACCCACCTCTCCCTCCGGCAACGTGCCGGCAGGAAATAGTTAGAAAAGAAAACCATGTGCCTTTAAGGAAGAAAGGGACATGGAAATTTTGCAGTAAAGAGATAAAAGGAAATTACTACCCTTAACTTACGCTACTGGTGACCTAAGCTGTGGGGGAAATTATTAATTCGTCAGGTTGGCGCCGTGCTGCAGTGTGCCTGAAACATACGAAAAGGGTCAGTAAAATCTTATATCCCTGAAGTACTTATCCAATGAAGACTTGAAGCTATTGATACTCTGTGCACTAACTACTGATGGTGGGAGTCTATTCCAGTGATCGACGACTCTATTATTGAAATAACTTATGCGCGCCAATGTGTTACATCTGGTTCCCTTTAACTTCATACTGTTGCTGCGTGTTAGTGTTGGGGTCTCTCTGAAATAGACTTTCTGGGTTAATGTTTTCGAATCTATTAAGGATTTTGAACACTTCGATTAAGTCCCCTCTTACCCTTCGCTTTTTTAAGGAAAACATATCTAAACGCTTTAAACGCTCGTCATACGGCAAGTTACGGATCGCTGGATATTTTGGGGTTGCTCGTCTTTGTTTCTTTTCTAGCAAAATTTGCTCTTTGATATATTTCGGTGACCAGAACTGGACGGCGTATTCTAGATGTGGTCTTACTAACCCTGAATATAATCTCTTCATAAGTTCGGGTGATAATTTTTTTTTTTAATTAAAGTTTCTTGAGATTAGCCCTAACATCATATTGGCTTTTTTACTCGCCGCTGTACATTGATCGCTCATTTTAAGAGTGTTACTGATAATGACACCAAGATATTTTCTTGTTTTACTTCGCTGAGCTCTTGACCTTGAATATGATATTTAAAGTTAGGGTTCTTTTCACCTATGTGCATTACTTTACATTTATCTAAGTTGAAACACATTTGCCACTTGTCACTCCAATCGGCAAGTCTTGTTAAATCTGAATGAATAACCTCGCATTTTTCACTGTTCCTTACCGTACCTCCTAATTTGGTGTCGTCGGCGAATTTGGCAACTTTTGATAGGATATTAGTCTCAAAATCGTTCACGTAAATAATGAATAGTGTTGGGCCCAGGACCGATCCTTCTGGCACGCCACTGATTACGGGTTGTAGTAATGATATTCCCATCGAAAACAAACGATGATGGTAGTTTAGGCTTATTCTTTCCCAGTAGACTGTTAATGGTTTTCCAGGTCTGTTTTGCATCTCCAGCATAATTTGTTAACTTAATAATTTTCTTTAGCTGATCTTATAGTTGACGTTACTTTATTTCTAAGAGACTTAAATGTAGCTTCATACGTTAAAGGCCATTTGGCGTATAGTTTTTGTAATTTATTGCGTTGTCTTATTAGCTGCTTCTTAGCCGGTGTAATGTATGGCTTACCCAGATGTTTTTCTTTAATTATAGTTGTTGTTACTGTAAAATGTTTATTGTAAAGCTCTGAAAATTTATCTTTATGTTTGTTAAAAAGATCATTTACATCATTATTTAATGCAATCATATTCCAATCGAAATTTAGTAAGTCAGCTTTAAAGGCATTTATTTCTTCATTAGTAAATTTCCTACTTGTAAATGTCACCGTATTTATAGCATTGTTATTGTTGACTATTGAAAATGAGCTAGAAATAGGAAAATGGTCACTAATTGAGTTGTATATTATCTCGCTTGTTAAATAATTATCAGTATTATTGGTCCAGATGTGATCAATGATTGTTGCTGAATGATGAGTTGCACGTGTTGGTTTATTTATAGTAGAAAATAAGGAGTAACTATGGAACATATTTACTAAGTCTTGAGCATTTTTTTCAAAGTGATTAAGAATATTTATGTTGAAGTCTCCCAAGACATAAATAGGTATTCTAAATCTGGATATAAAAGTGATAATATCACTCATAGGTACAAGAAAATCATCAACATTGGAGTTAGGGGGTCGATATATCATACCTATTATGAACTTGTGCGGCTAAGTTACTAAGTATACGAGTCAGAAATGATTTGCATAAGTAAATAGCAACACCTCCACCGTGTGTGTTCTTGTTGTTAAAGTATTTATCACATCCTTCGATGGAAAAAAGTTTACAGATGGTGTCATTGAGGCGCGTTTCACAAAAACCTATAACATCATATCTCCTATTTGTTACATTAATGCATAATTCAATGCAGCTATCTAGATGAAGGGGTATGCTACTGATAATAAAAGCTAATAAATTTAGACAAAGGGGATTCATTACTGATTATTTCAGGGTCATCACAAAATAGGTAATTACGAGTTGGTTCAAATATACTGCCCTCAATAGTTAGGTTGTTGGTTGCATTATCACAATCATAATATTCAAAAGGCTTGTATATAAGGTTATCAATTATGTGTAATGGGAATTGGTGCGGTACACTATCATTCAAAAGATATGAGATTAGAATCAGTTAAATTAGAAAAAGGGAAAACATCTTGATCCATACTACTAAAGGATAATATTGGTTAACTAGATTCGTGTTACTTGTCTTACCGAGAGTGGGTTATTATTTCCGCGAACTACGCTTTAGTCTGGTATCCTGACGCAGGGATGTCACCGGGGAAGCCGTCTGTCGAGTCCCCGACGACCATGCACCCTTAGCTGAGCGGTCCCGGTCAGTTCCAGCTGTCCTCGGGGCTCCAGTGACGCCACTAGCGTTTCCCACAGCTCCAGCAGGACTCTGGGCGCCAACCGCAGCAGCTGATTCACCACTGACGAAAGAAGAGGAACCACGGGCCCCATCCCTCCTAGTGTAGGCAGCACCACCAGCGCCGACGTCAGCAGCCAATGGTTCACCGGAGTCCTCGTTACTTCTCAAACCACCCATTCCAGCATTTGTGATGGCGTTGGTTGTCTTGTCTTCAATTATCAATTTTGTACGGCGAAAGTACCCTATTTTGCCTTCACTTTTGGCTTGTTTGAGCTGAGGGAGTTGAGCTCGCTTGATTTCTTGCGAGGCTGGACACAGGTCTTCATTGACGTAAATTCGTGATCCTCGAGGTTTTGAAACGTTTCGCTTGACTGCTTCTCGGTCGCTGAATCTAGTGAATCTGGCAATGATGGGACGAAGACGGTTTGGGTAATGCTGACCAACTCGATGAGCTCTTTCGAGCTGAACATTCGGTAACTCTAGTTTATTCTCTATCAGGTGACAAACTTTCTTGGCTGCCTGCTCCCATGTTTCACATGGATCTTCTTCCATTCCCACAAACTGAAGGTTGTTGCTTCTGTTATAGTCCTCCTGGTAGTTACAACGGTCGTTTAACTTATCAATGGACTGTAGACATACTTGGAGATCTTCTGATAACTTGTTGATGAGTAACTCTTGCTATCTTGCTTCAATTGGTTCAGTTGATGTTTCAGGTAATCCACTTCTCTCTGGGAAAATTTCAAGCTAGTTTTCAGGTCTTGCACCGACGTCTGGGCCCGAATTCACAAACAGACTCAATAACTACGAACTAACATAACTACGCACTATTGATTTAGCTACCGACGTTAGCGTCAGATTCACGAAGCAAACCTTAGATTGTAGTTAGAGGCGCGCTAAGTCAGCGAGGCTGCTGATTGGTTGATGACGTCATTGGCCTTGCAGCGAATCGCAAGCACGTTTACAGAACCGTCAGCCAATCCTAGGGAGCCCCCTCCAGCTGCTGGTTCAAGAAACACATTCTCTTTTCCCATTTTTCCTCCTTTCAAGGCAAACTGTACTGAATCGTAATCTACGAATTCAATTATTTCGTTGTTTGCTGCACATTTACGTCAAAGTAACTCTGCTGTTCGATGTCTTGTTACCTACGAACATGCTTAAGATGAAGAAAAAGAAGATACGGAGGAGATTGAGCCAGGAAGAAAGCAAATAGAAATATGGGACAGAAATCGAGGCAGACAGAACGAAGGACGGAAGGAAGGAATAGGGAAAATTAAGACTGTCTTGCCATATCTACAGCCCAACTCATGGGATAGCTGTCACCCGAGAAAGGTCCATGGTCCCTCCACGGATGGGGGCGGTGTCACGGGCAAAATTGTGCCTCGGGCAAAATTAAGCCCGGGCATCCACATGCCTCTGTTATCTTAGCTCAAGCTCGTGTATGTGGGGTTCTTTTCGACTGATATGGCGTCTAGAACTAGCATGATCATCATTCTTTATTATGATGACAAAGACCATGTCAAAATTTGCCTCATTAAATAAGAAAGTACATAAAGTTCGGCAGCTTTTCCTCGTCGCCAAGCCATCGTCCAGAGCAGCACTCCGACACCCATGATCGCACATTCATTTTTCTCAGAAAATAGGATACCAATCACATATACAACAATATAAATCCACAGGTGAATACTTAGGGCATGTTCACATCAAGTTGCGACACCTGTGATTCATTAATAATGACAGGGGAAGGAAAAATATAGGCCCCTGTCATCGACAAAATTGAGTCTAGGGCAGAATTAAGCCTGGGTATCTATATGCCTCAGATTTCTTCGCTATTATATATTGTAAGATCGTTCTGTTAACATGTATGGGTAAATTAACGCTTTTTGCATCTACATATAGAAAGAAAACGCAAAATTCTCCATAGTAAATTAGAAATTACATAAAGTTCGGCAACTTTTCCTCGTCGTCAAGCCATCCTCCAATTGCTACCAATTACTCTAATCTACGAGTCAGAGACACAGGGCAGCAAAGGTGAAGGCTCCTCCCCTCCCACCAGTCCCTCTAGCAAAGGTTGGCATGAAAAGGAAGAATACCATGTAGTACAGAAAAACTACAATGGAATTTTACATGGACAGAAGGAAGATCATACACGACAACTAAGCTAACTCTACTTTCTGTTAGACCGGAACAAAATAGCGGATGTTCGGGTTAGCTTCTAAATATTTGTCTAGTCGGTTTTTGAACGTGCAAATAGTTTCTCTTTCGACGACGTTTTGAGGCAAAACATTCCATACATTGATGACACGGTTGAAGAAGTGTTTTGATTCATTTGAGTTGAAACGCCTCCTCGTTATTTTGTATTCACTGTTTCATGTTACACTTGATTGAGAACTGCAAAATAATCATGAACAGTATCGTTATAGAATCACTTGAAAATTTTAAACGCTTCTATAAAGTCACCTCTTAGCCTGCGCTTTGATAAACTGAATAAGTTCAGTTCTTTAAGTTTGTCTCCGTACGGTTTGTTTCGCAGTCTAGGGATCATTTTAGTAGCTCGACGCTGCACCCTCTCGAGTTGATCTTTATCTTTTCTGTAATAGGGAGACCAAAACTAAACGGAATGCTCGAGATGTGGGCGATCTAACGAATTATAGTGTCAATATTATTATTTTTCTGATTTGTGTTCAAATTTACGACCAATTAATCCGTTCAGTTTGTTGGCAGTTTTTACTACTTCTGTGCAATGTTGACTCGGTTTAAGATCGTTCGAAATTATTAGTCCAATATCTTTCTATTTGCTGGCTACATAAAGTTGCACTCCGTTAATTTGATAATGAATACGATCGTTGTTGATTCCGATATGCATAACCTTGCAATTTTCAGTATTGAAATTCATTTGCCATATTCGTGCCCAACTGCTTAAATGTTCGAGGTCAGCTTGGAAGTGTTCTTTATCCGTTGTCGTAGTGACTCTCCTGGCTATTTTTGTGTCGTCGGCAAATTTCCATAATTTACACGATATCCCCTCGTCAATGTAATTTACGTGCACTAAAAACAGAACAGGTTCCAACACCAACCCCTGTGGAACACCGCTTTTGGCATCTCGCCAGTCAGATGATATACCACTCATAACAACTCTGTCTACGGTCGGTAAGACAGTCTTTGAGCCACTTATGAATATTACCAGTTATACTGTGAGCTTGCAATTTACTAAGGAGGCAGTCGTGAGGGACTTTGTCAAATGCTTTCTGAAAGTCCAAATATACAATATCTACTGATTGACTTTCATCGTATACATTAAGGATGAAGTTCAAGAAATCGAGAAAGTTAGTCAAATAGGAACGTTTGTTTCGAAAACTATGTTGCGAATCCTCAATTAGTCTGTTATCTTAAAAAAAAGACTACCATTTTTCCGCGAATGATCGTCTCAAAAATTTTGCACACGATTGACGTTAGACTGGTCGGTCGAAAATACCTGGTTGGGACTTGTCGCCTTTTTTAAAGATGGGAGTTACGTTAGCCAGTTTCCATTCTAGTGGTACATTTCCTGTGTTTAGTGACTTTGAGAATATGCTCAAGAGGGGCTTGCTGATCTGATGTTTTGCCTCTTTAAGAATTCGCGGGAATATATTATCTGGGCCGGGCGTTTTGTTTACTTTAATATTTTCGATAATTTGAACTATATCACTTTCTACAATGTCGCTAATACTACTCAAGGATGTCATCAATATATCTAGGGGCTTTCAGTTGCCTTTCGCATAATATTTCTTCTGTAAAAACGGAGGCAAAAAAGTTATTCAATATGTTAGCGATTTCTTTATCATCATTCGTGGATTCGCCATTTACAGTTGTTATTGGGCCAATACTGGGGGTGATAACTTTTTTTTATTTCTTACGTAGGCAAAAAAAAAATCTTTAGGATTTGTTTTGCTGGCGCTTGCAATATGAAGCTCTAGGTTTCTTTTTATTAAGACGTATGATTCTTTTTGTTTCTAGGTGTAATCTTTTTTTTTTTTTTTTTTACAGCTAAGGAGACAGTTGAAGGGCATCAATAAAAATATATATAAAAAAGCCCGCTACTCACTGCTTCTGGATAGAGATCAAAGGAGTGTCCAAAAAAAGAGGTCAATTTCGGGAGGAGAGGTGTCCTGATACCCTCCTCTTGAAAGAGTTCAAGTCGTAGGGAGGAGGAAATACAGATGAAGGAAGATTGTTCCAGAGTTTACCAGTGTGAAGGATGAAAGAGTGAAGATGCTGGTTGACTCTTGCATAAGGGGTTTGGACAGTATAGGGATGAGCATGAGTAGAAAGACGTGTGCAGCGGGGCCGCGGGAGGGGGGGAGGCATGCAGTTAGCAAGTTCAAAAGAGCAGTCAGCATGAAAATATCGATAGAAGATAGAGAGGCAATTGTCTCGGCTCCTTTTGTTCAGAGACGAAGGCTCAGTGTGCCTCATCTTGTCACCTGGGTCAGTGCCTGGTATGCCGGCACAAAGGGCGCCTTTCCTGATGCAGGTATCAGGGACTTGTTAGTACAATTGAGGACTTTATTGGGCACAGCGGGATTCTTTCCAGGTCACCGGTGTGTACCCGTAGTAATATCTATGGCAGGGACCCAGTCATAACTTCCTGTCAGCGGACGCTTGCCATATACCAGCGCTGGCAGCAAGATGCCACCAATCTAGATGCTCGCGCTGCCATTTGACTGAACTCCGTCAACAAGTGAGGAAAGAATATTGGGGTGCCTTTTTTAAATGATGGACGTGCCCCAAAATCCATAACAGGAATTTGGCGCCATGTAAATCGGGTGAGAGGTCGGGGCCGGCCCCTCGCCAGTGATCCTGACCCAGCTGGGAAGGCGCGTGCATTGTTAACAGCCTCGGCACTTGCTAGCTTACCTGCTGCTCACAGAGGTGCCCTAGGCTGCCACAGGCGACGCAGACTAGCCAGCGTTCAATACAACTTGTCACTTCTTGATGGTATACCTGTGTACCCATAACCCGTGACGAACTGCTTTGTGCAGTCATATCGGGCAAGTCTACAGCTCCTGATGGGCTCACTTATGATGTTATCAATGCCTTACTGGTCATAAAAGATAACCTGTCTTAGATTTCTTTAACATGTCATAGACTTCACAACTAGTTGACGGGAAATCTCTTCAGTCTTGGCGCGCTGGCTTCGCGTAAGGGGCCGATTGTTATGGCGACTTTCACTGCGACAACTCAAACACACTCTGCGTTCTTACTCCGAATTTAAGTGGAAACAGGACGAAATCTTCAAGTTTTAGTGCATACAAGCAGGCAGGAGTGTCTCTAGAGTGATTTGGTCGAGGATTCAAGGTAACTTATATAAAATAGCACCATGCGTGCACTTTGAAAACGTTGTGTAAAAAATGGCAAATTTGCGTAACTTTAGGTTGAAATCTTTACGTAAAATGAATGATAACTGTAGGATAGTGAAGTCCACAGTTTTACGTATTAGGAAACAAGAAATGTACGTTTAGTTAGTGCCTACATGGCAACTCAGCTCAGTTCCCGCGTCGCCTAACTCGCCTTAGGCACGCAGTCAGCTGGGCACTTCCCCTCTGTAAAGGATTATCGCTGTCCTGCCTCTGTTTACTCTCCAAGTAAAGGACCTACAGTTATTCATCGTCTCTGTACCTTTCCCCACAACTGCAAGGATCCAGAGGACGATACAAGAAGACACAGCGTGCAGAACTTCATGGTGAGCAACAGGTTGGCCCAGCGCCTGCATTTGCTGAAGCTCGTCGGGTTCTTCCCCGGGGACGTGCAGGCCGACCTGGACCGGGCCAAGGCAGAGGAGAAGGAGGACGACGAGGTGATCTTGGCCCAGCTTGCCAGGGAGCTGGCCGACGACCAGCCGGACCCGCCGACGGACGAGTTGCTCCTCGCCGCGGTCGGCAACTACGCCGGCTACCTGGCCAGGAAGGTCCAGGCCAACTCCTCTGTGGCCGAGTGCTGCAAGCAGGAGCTTGCCCAGCAGGAGGAGATGAAGATTACCGTGGAGCTCGAGAGGGGCGACCAGCCCTCTGTGATGTTCGACGCCCTGGTCGAGCTGGTCGACAGAGGAGAGCTGGAGACGGGCCGGGCGGTCCTGAAGCGGCCATCTCTCCCAATGGCCCACATGGCGTCCTTCGGGATGTCGCTGTGGGACTCCCTGATGTGCAGGGAGGACAAGAAGGAGCGCAGGTTGAGGTTCCTCTCCCTTGCCATGCGCCACAGGGACGGGTTCAGGCACCTCCTGGAGTTCCTGGCGGCCTCAGACCCGACCTTGCAGGGGTACAGGTGCCAGGAGGGCACAACCTGGCCAACACCATCTTGCCGCACATCAGCAGGTCCCTCTTCAACTGTTTCGGTGCTAATTTCTCCAAGGACGTGACCTCAGAAGCGAGGAAGAACAAGGCCTTGAAGCAGCCGACCGGCAGGAAGAGGAGCAGTATCGAGGAGGGCAGGAAGGAGACGGCGAGGAACAGGGACGTGTACAAGTCCAGGAAACTGACCGGGGCCCACAAGTCATAGGCCAAAAGGCTAAAGTGATTGTTCAGGGACGAGGGCCAGATAGCCGGCAAGACGTGCTGCGGCAATAGTGACATCGGAATTCAACCAAAATAAGTTGTGATTGTATATAGAAAAATGAATATTTTGCTTTTGTTGAGTAAAATTAAGATGTTTCTGCATGCTTTCCTCAAGTATTAAGTTTCTAATGTGAAAATTAAGTGATTTATTAGATGTTAAAAACTTACGTAAAAAATTGCACTAAATAAAAAAAAAATAAGTAGCTATTTCGGGCAAAAACTTATAAGATATGCTAAATATTGCTATTGATTCTGAAAATATAAGTGATTATCTCTGCATTTGGTGATGTTTGTGCATCTAGCGTAAAATCTGAGGATTTTATAGCCTTTTTAAGTTTTGTTATACTTATATAAAAAACAATTAATCGGGATTTTATTAGGGAACGACTTTGAATTTTTTGATACCGCTGCTCATGGAGACTCATATATGCCTAAGGGAGGTGCCTGTTTTAGTTTCAGGTCGCTAGCTGCTTTGGTTTTGAAAATATTTAAATTTTAAATTTTTGAAAATCGGCCCCCTGCGAATCGGCCCCGCGCCCCGTTTCCCGTCAAGAGATTGTGAAGTCTATGAACATGTCTTACAACTCACAAAGCCTACCTACCATCTGCCTGGAAAACTGCCGCGATCATTTCCATTCCTAAAGGTGATGGTAACTTTAGACCTATTTCCTTAACTAGCTGTCTGTGAAAGATGATGGAAAGGATACTACTTAGGCGCTTGACTGTATAAGTGGGAGATACCACGTCACAGAATCTGTATGGCTTTATGAAGGGACTGGTGGCTGCTTGATTCAGTGCTTAAGTTCTGCAGGTGCTGTTTGTTGTGCTTTCATTGACCTCAAAGGTGCCTTTGACCGAGCCAATAAAGAGGTTATATTGGAACAACTTATTTTAAAGAGCGTTAAAGGGAAATTACTGGGGTGGCTCAAAGACTATTTCCATGATAGGAAGGCTGAGGTGTGGTTACATGCTCTGCTGAAGGGAGTTTTGAATTGGGCACTCCACAGGGAGGGGTCCTGAGTCATTTGCTCTTTAATATTCTCATGGACAAAATTGCACAGTACCCCGGCCTTTCCTTAGGGTACAGAAGTGTTTATAGATGCTGATGATATACTTCTTCAGTGTAATGCTCCACGGACGCTTACCTTAGCCCTCCACCAGCTTGAAGACTTGTGCACTTCTATGGGTCTAGTTGTTAATTAATCCAAAACTAAATTTCAGTCAATTGCCAGATAGAGTGTGTCGGGCATCAATGACGTCAAACTCGATCGTGTCCACTGTTACAAATACTTGGGTGTCCATCTTAGCTTTGATAAATTGACTTAATCACGTTGCCATATTACTGCCATAATTCATACACAGAATATGCCATAATTTATAGGCAAATTCCACAATTTTAACATTGCGGCACAACAATTTGGTCCGGCTCACCGGCTGGCGCCATGCCCAAAAGAAGAAGAAGAAGAGTAGGGGCAAGGGCCGGCCTGCGTAGGGCCATAAACCTTACTTTTTCTCGTGTTTTCCTTCAAACTACAATGACGAGAAGATCCACAGCCTGTGAGAAGAAGGTGGAGAGGACAGGGACGGCCAGGGAAAAGAAGGAACACCGCAGAGAAGCCTTCACGTGACGAAAGTGCCCTTCCACCACACCACCACCACCACCACACCACCACTACCACACTACCACCACCACCAAATCACCACACTAAGGTATCTTAGTACGATATAATTTACTTACTGATGTGACGTGCCATCTTCATTTCCTACATTGAAGAAGGAAAATGTTGTTATTGAAAAAGATGTTTTAGATAGGTATGTTTGAAGTTAGTTTACTGGTAGGTTTTCAGGGTAGGCCTATGCATGGATAACTGAGTATTATAAACAAATCAGTACTAGACAAGTGGAGGAAGAGGCCCGCTGTTGATGTGCCGAGGACCCCCAGTGGGTTAGGTAATTGCTTCCGGCAAAGGCCTATAACAAATGTGTTGACAAAATCCTTCAATATTAAGCTAGAGTTACCATTGTTTGGTTACAACATGGGAAAATAGAGGGAGTTGAGGGGGGCACAGCATTGAGATAGGTTAGAGCTGTGTGTAGTACGAGCCTCCCATAGCTCAGAGGGGCCAGCCTCAGACAGACTGGTTAAGGAGTGCTACGCGGCTCTCCCGCCTTGGTGGGCGCCGATTTAATCCCCGGGGCCGGCAAAACCTTCCCTTGTCTGGATTAATTTCTCGTGTGTTAAGTTACAGACTGTGCTCGTGTGAGAGTGTAGAAAAGAGAAAATTCAGGGCGTTTCATGTGGTCCACAACAGGGATATCGTGTGCTGGCCCCAGGCGCTGAAAAGTCACTCATTTAGTGGTACATAGGGTGCTTCGTTGTGCAGTGGTTAGCACACTCGGCTCACGACTGAGAGAGCCCAGGTTTGATTCCCGGGCGGAGTGGAAAAATTTGGGCGGCTTTTCTGATACCCTACGCCCCTGTCCACCCAGCAGTGAATGGGTACCAGGTATTAATCGGGGGTTGTGTCCCGTCTCCTGGGGTCTGTTCTCTTCTTCTATAATTCCTTCCCCTTTTGTCACTCTCCGGCATATGACCATAGATGTTGCGCCCAATAAACCAAACTTTCCAACTGTTCCCTTCTCCTATAATTCCTTCCCCTTCTGTCTCTCTCCGGCATATGACCATAGATGTTGCGCCCACTAAACCAAACTTTCCAACTGTTCCCTTCTCCTATAATTCCTTCCCCTTCTGTCTCTCTCCGGCATATGACCATAGATGTTGTGCCCACTAAACCAAACTTTCCAACTTTAGTGGTACATAGAAAGTAACATTGCCTCCATAGTAAATATCATCATGTCTTGCACAGAAATAAATAGTCAGGGTCTCAAAAATAATAGGCTACCCCTTCCTCAACAATACACATTATTATTATTATTATTATTATTATTATTATTATTATTATTATTATTATTATTATTATTATTATTATTATTTCTACTTCAATTTTTATTTCTTCAAAGCTTACACTGGTATAGGAAATTACCTTTATCATATTTGTTATTATTATTATTATTATTATTATTATTATTATTATTATTATTATTATTATTATTATTATTATTATTATTATTATTATTATTATTATTTCAGCGTGAAGATGTCAGGTCGCGATGCGGTCGGCGCACCTTCCAGAACGCCAACCAGGTGGTGGAGTTGACCACACGCACCATTCCCAAGGCTCAACACCACCACCACCACCACCACCAGCGAGGACATCAACACCATTCACCACCACCATTGAAACCAGATCACACCACCACCACCAAGGTGCTCTATGAAGGGTTTAGTGTCCATGTCGTCAAGTCCATCTCCCTCAATCTGTTCTGGGACCATTTTAGTTGCAGTTCTCTGTATCCTTTCCAACTCCACATACTCCACCACTTCTTCCCGCAAGCTGTTCCATGTGTTAACACTTCTATGTGAAAAACTTTATTTTTTCCAGTCACTCAAACAGGTTCCTTTATTAAGTTTCTTTCCGTGTCCTCTCAGCCCCTGCGTTACTGCTGATAAGAAGAGATCATCCCTATCTACCTCATCAAACAGGGGGCTTCGTGGTGCAGTGGTTAGCACACTCGGCTCACATCCGAGAGAGCCCAGGTTCGATTCCCGGGCGGAGTTGAAAAATTTGGGCGGCTTTTCCGATACCCTACGCCCCTGTCCACCCAGCAGTGAATGGGTACCAGGTATTAATAGGGGGTTGTGTCCCGTCTCCTGGGGTCTGTTCCCTTCTCCTATAATTCCTTCCCCTTCTGTCTCTCTCTGGCATGTGACCACAGATGTTGCACCCACTAAACCAAACTTTCCAACTGTTCCCTTCTCCTATAATTCCTTCCCCTTCTGTCTCTCCGGCATATGACCACAGATGTTGAGCTGCCCACTAAACAAAACTTTCCAACTTTTCCTCATCAATCTCATTTCCCACCTTGTACAGTGCGATCAGATCTCCTCTCTCTCTTCTTTGTTCCAGTGCTGTCAAGTCCATCTCCCTCAATGTCTTCATACGTCATATTCGAGAGTTCTGGGACCATTTTGTTGCAATTCTCTGTCTTGAGTCCAACATAATAATCTTCCTTTGCATGGTTTTTCCTTTTTTCCTTATATGCCTCATCTTGGTATTCAAATCCTTCCATAGTTTTCATCTGTCATAGTTGATGGCCATTCTTTCCTAAGGGGCACTCATGACTGACTCCTTCATCTAACTCAACATTTTTTGTGAAAATTAGGTCAAGTCTTGATGGTTGGTCATCCCCTCTTAGCCTTGTTTCTCCTTTAACCCACTGCATCAACAGGCTATAACATCAGGTGTGTGTGTGTGTGTGTGTGTGTGTGTGTGTGTGTGTGTGTGTATACCAAGTTGTAGTTTTACAGGGCCTGGGCTTTACGCTGGTGTGGTCCCGTCTCCGTATCTACATTTATCCAACTTTTCCTTGAAGCTTTGCACACTCCTTTCTGATACTACATCCTCACTTAATCTGTTCCAAACCTCTATATTTCTTTGCGGGAAGCTATATTTCTTTATGTCTCTCAAGCATCTTCCCTTCCTCAATTTTTTACTGTGTCCTCTTGTGTTCCTGGCGGTAATTTCTTCTTTTAGTGGTAACTCCTCGTTGTCTACTTCTTCCATTTTGCTCAATAATTTGTAGATTTGTATTAGGTCTCCCGTTTCTCTTCTTTGTTCTAGTGTTGGTAAGTCCATTTCCTTTAGTCTCTCCTCGTATGTCAATCCCTGGAACCATTTTTGTTGCCATCTTTTGTATTCTTTCTAGTTTCTTGATGTGTTTCTTCTTATGGGGAGACCACACTGCCTCTGCATGTGTGTGTGTGTGTGTGTGTGTGTGTGTGTGTAAGATTGACTGACTGATGAATGAATAACTGCGATTAAGGCTGGTATTACAAGACACTTTCCCTTCTCACATCAGCTACTTCTAAAGGTCAAAGGGGGATATCAGTCAGGTTCTAATGAGTGTTTTTCAGGCTCATGGTACAGAAGAAGGGTTAAACTACCACCAGGGTCACAAAACTACTCCTGGAAATGCCCACAACTCCTGCGAAAGCCTTGTCAAATAGGTGTTCTTGGGCGGCGAAATGTCTTATAATACGACCCTAAGTAAATAACTTCCTGATGGAGTGGATGATTGACTTGGCAACCTGTAGCTTTACTCTCAGCCATTTCAAGTTCCCGACTGATGTACTAACACCCTCAGATTGGCTACAGTGAAGGTCGTGGCAGAGAGTGTACTCAAACTCCTACTGTGAGCTACTCCTGATGCCTGCGCCCTCACCACCCCTGTGAAGGACGCCCAGCTGACCCAACCCTCCTCAGTGAGTCTGTCCCACTTAATGTTGCAAGAGTTATCCGGTATACCTTCACTCTCTCATGCTTTCCCTATGTCCTGTGCTGTCCAACTTAATGTTGTGAGAGTTTACTGGTGTTTTCACAATCATCTTTTTAGAGAGTCTGATTAAAAAACCAATGCAGGAGTCATGGTGTTTTTTGTTCCTGTTGGGTGCCTGGACCTATCAGCTGTCTTGTGCTGTCCAACTTATTAATGCTAGAGTCATGGTGTTTTTTGTTCCTGTTGGGTGCCTGGACCTATCAGCTGTCTTGTGCTGTCCAACTTATTAATGCTAGAGTCATGGTGTTTTTTGTTCCTGTTGAGTGCCTGGACCTATCAGCTGTCTTGTGCTGTCCAACTTATTAATGCTAGAGTCATGGTGTTTTTTGTTCCTGTTGAGTGCCTGGACCTATCAGCTGTCTTGTGCTGTCCAACTTATTAATGCTAGAGTCATGGTGTTTTTTGTTCCTGTTGGGTGCCTGGACCTATCAGCTGTCTTGTGCTGTCCAACTTATTAATGCTAGAGTCATGGTGTTTTTTGTTCCTGTTGAGTGCCTGGACCTATCAGCTGTCTTGTGCTGTCCAACTTATTAATGCTAGAGTCATGGTGTTTTTTGTTCCTGTTGAGTGCCTGGACCTATCAGCTGTCTTGTGCTGTCCAACTTATTAATGCTAGAGTCATGGTGTTTTTTGTTCCTGTTGGGTGCCTGGACCTATCAGCTGTCTTGTGCTGTCCAACTTATTAATGCAAGAGTTGGCCTGTATCTTCACTCTTAACCCCTTCACTACGGCCGGGCCATAACAGCGCCCCGTGCCATATCCGGGATCGCCACGCGCGCCAAATTTCAAATGTTGCTATTGAATATAACAAGTTTTCAGCCATACGCTCAACATAATCATCATGTATTATATATGAAAACATGCAGAATGGACCGTATTGGCTATACATGCAGTGCCACACGTGGCCACTTGGTGAACTGTCAAAGCAGTACTTTCCATAGAATTCAAGTTATGTACTAGAGTGGATCTGAGGCTGCCTCCAGGATACAAGGCCTTGGCAGAGTCACCGCTCCGAGCCTACGACCGCTCACTTATTACCTCTACTCGATTTCCTGACACTTCTATTTGACCTGGAGAAAAACTGAAATCGGGCAGGAGTGAAGCGTGTGCAATGTCATCGGCTTGGAGCGATGGCGACACCATGGCCGTGTATGTATCTCGGAGACAGCTTCAGACACACACTATTCTATACTTGAAATCTATGGAAAGTACAGCTTGGAGTTGAGTGGTCATATGCCTGTATAGCCAATGCGGTCCATTAAATGGTGCACATAAAGAAACTCACTACGGCCGGGCCAAAACAGCACGCCGCGCGTGGCGATCCTGGATACGGCGCGGGGCGCTGTTTTGGCCTGGCCGTAGTGAAGGGGTTAAACTCATAAACTGACTGTATCTTTAAATTTCTGCCGCTTGTAACGGACTGAGTCCCCCCCCCCAATTAGCCCATTATATCCAGGGTCTACTGTACCTTGGTAGTGTAGTGCATAACAGCGGTGGGTCTCAACAGGCCTGGCAGACCATGGTGTTGTGGAGTCACTCAGTACAAATATATTACATTGTCAATATCTAGGTAGGCAGGGAAATTTAAGTCCCGTGTGTGTGTGTGTGTGTGTGTGTGTGTGTGTGTGTGGTTTTTCTATGTAATATTATATGTTTTCTCTCTCTCTCTCTCTCCCCCTTCTACTTATAATTTCTTCTCCCTTTTCCTCCACTTACCTTCCTCCTCTTCCTTACCTCCTTCCTCCCTCCCTCCATTTGGTTATCTCTCTCCCTTCCTTCCTTCCTCCTCCTTTCTTTCTCTTCCTCTGCCCATTACATTTTCTCTTCCTTCCCTTCTTCCTCCCTCCATTTGGTTCTCCCTTTTTTCCTCTTCTTCCTCTTTTTTCCTCATTTGGTCTCTCTCTCTTTCCTCTCCCTTCTATTTCTAATTTCTTCTCCATTTTCCTTCACTTACCTCCTTCCTCTTCCTTACCTCCTTCCATTTAGTTCTCTCCCTTCCTTCCTTCCTCTTCCTTACCTCCTTCCATTTAGTTCTCTCCCTTCCTTCCTTCCTTCCTCTTCTTTCTCTTCCTTGGATCATCACATTTTCTCTTCCTTGCCTCCTTCCATTTAGTTCTCTCCCTTCCTTCCTTCCTTCCCTCCTCTTCTTTCTCTTCCTCGGATCATCACATTTTCTCTTCCTTGCCTCCTTCCTCCCTCCATTTGGTTATTTCCCTTCCTTCCTTCTCCTTCCTTCCTCCTCCTTTATTCTCTCTTTCTCTGATCATCACATTTTCTCTTCCTTTTTCCTCTCTCTCATATTTCTTTTTTTTAGCATAGTTTCTCCTCCTCCTGTTATTGCATCTTCTTCATTTGGTATAGGTCTCTCTCTCTCTCTCTCTCTCTCTCTCTCTCTCTCTCTCTCTCTCTCTCTCTCTCTCTCTCTCTCTCTCTCTCTCTCTCTCTCTCTCTCTCTCTCTCTCTCTCTCTCTCTCTCTCTCTCTCTCTCTCTCCAATCCATTAATAGAGTTATTCTCCTCAGGTGTGTGATGATGCTGGGACCAAGAAGAAGAAGAAGAGGAAGAGGAGGAGAAGGAAGAAGATGATAATTGCAACAGAAGATCAGAAGAAGAAGAAGAAGAGGAGGAGGAATGGAAGAAGAAGAACAAGAACAAGAACAAGAGGAGGAGGAAGAATGGAAGAAGAGAAGAGTACACACACACACACACACATATGACAAACACCTTTTTATATGTTTTTCATTTTTATTAGTCCATACAACATACATTAGCTACATACATATAATACAACATATGCATAACTATATACATTAGATCATAGAGTGAGTGAGTGAGAGACTCGAGAGGTGAGATAGAGAGGTGCCCCCCCCCCCCTCTCTCTCTCTCTCTCTCTCTCTCTCACCACAGCTCACAGGACCCCACAGTATGTTGACAACCCCCCACAGACACATACCCCCCAGCCTCATGAAGGACCCCCTCCTCCCTCCCTCCCCACCTAGCCAACATAGCCTTATCAATGTTACTATGTGTATGTATGTATGTGTGTTTTTCTATTAATAAAAAGTTAATTTGTAATGTTTGTGTGTTATATTCCTATGAGAGAGGAAGAGGTAAAGAGGGAGAGAGAGAGAACGTAATGAGAAGAATAAGAGAGAGAGGAGGTAAGGGAAGGAGAGAGATGAGAGAAGGAAAATAAATAACGAAAGAGCAGAAGAAATTTACCAATAAGAAAGAGAGAGAGCGGCGAGTAGCGGGCTTTTTTTGGGACTATTGCCCTTGAGACGTGTCCTCTGATGTGAAAAAAAAAAAAAAAAAAATAAATAAATAAATTAGTCCGTTATATTGAGGGTTTACTGTACTTGTGTTGAGAGCGTCCATAACACCATGGGCCGGGCCAGTCCGCTACCCACTGAGTCAACCGCCTTCGTCAAACGCACCATCAAAACTGTATGTAAATCTATGTGAGTGTAACTGTATGTATCTAGCTGTATGTATCTAACTGTATGTGACTTTAAGCTTAACTATGTATACACTTCTCTGTTCCTTCCCCTCCCTTCCCTTTTCTTTCATTTCCTTCCCTATCCTTTCCTTCCTTTTCCAGTAACTTTACAACGGACTGGACTGCTCCTTCGTACTGTGACCTCCTTGACCTCTTGCGACCTTTCCTTGGACTGGGGTGACTGGTCCTGGAGTCTTCCAAGATGGCCTTCCTTCCTTTCTTCTGTTCTTCAGAGCTGTGGATGAAGACAGTTATTAGTATATTTTTTCATTATTATTATTTTTTATTCTTCATTCTCTCTCACTCTCTCTCTCTCTCTCTCTCTCTCTCTCTCTCTCTCTCTCTCTCTCTCTCTCTCTCTCTCTCTCTCTCTCTTGTCTTAATATATATTTAAATCTCTCTCTCTCTCTCTCTCTCTCTCTCTCTCTCTCTCTCTCTCTCTCTCTCTCTCTCTCTCTCTCTCCTTATTCCTCTCTCCTCTTCCTTCTCACCCTTCTTTTCTCTCTCTCTCTCTCTCTCTCTCTCTCTCTCTCTCTCTCTCTCTCTCTCTCTCTCTCTCTCTCTCTCTCTCTCTCTCTTTGTCTTATCTCCTCTTTTCTTCATATCTTTAATTTTATCTGTTTCTCCCTTTATCGTCCTGTCTCTCTCTCTTCCTTTCCTTCTCTATCATTTCCTCTCCTCTCCATTCCTTTCCCTTTCTTCATTCTCTCTCTCTCTCTCTCTCTCTCTCTCTCTCTCTCTCTCTCTCTCTCTCTCTCTCTCTCTCTCTCTCTCTATCTCTCTCTCTTCCTTCCTTTCCTTTCCTTTCCTTTCCTTCCTTCCTTTTCCTCTCTCTCTCGCTTTCCTTCCTCTCTCTCTCTCTCTCTCTCTCTCTCTCTCTCTCTCTTTCCTTCCTTCCTCTCTCTCTATCCTTTCCTTCCCTTCCTTCCTTTCCTTCTCTTCCTTTCCTTCTCTATTCCTTTCCTTCCCTTCCTATTCCTTTCCTTCCCTTCCTTTTCCTATCCTATCCTTTCCTTTCCTTCCCTTCCTTTTCCTATCCTTTCCTTTCCTTCCTTTCCTTTCCTTTCCTTCCCTTCCTATTCCTTTCCTTTCCTTCCTTTCCTTTCCTTCCCTTCCTTTCCTTTCCTTCCTTCCCTATTCCTTTCCTTCCTTCCTATCCTTTCCTTTCCTTCCCTTCCTTCCTTCCTTTCCTATCCTGTCCTTCCTTTCCTTTCCTTTCCCTTCCCTTCCCTTCCCTTCCTTTTCCTATCCTATCCTTTCCTTCCTTTCCTTTCCCTTCCCTTCCCTTCCTTTTCCTATCCTATCCTTTCCTTCCTTTCCTTTCCTTTCCTTTCCTTCCCTTTCCTTTCCTTCCCTTCCTATTCCTTTCCTTCCCTTCCTATTCCTTTCCTTCCCTTCCTTATCATTTCCTTTCCCTTCCCTTCCCTTCCTTTTCCTATCCTTTCCTTCCTTTCCTTTCCTTTCCCTTCCCTTCCCTTCCTTTTCCTATCCTATCCTTTCCTTCCTTTCCTTTCCTTTCCTTCCCTTCCCTTCCCATTCCTTTCCTTCCCTTCCCTTCCTTTTCCTATTCTTTCCTTTCCTTTCTTTCCCTTCCCTTCCCATTCCTTTCCTTCCCTTCCCTTCCTTTTCCTATTCTCTCCTTTCCTTTCCTTCCCTTCCCTTCCCATTCCTTTCCTTCCCTTCCCTTCCTTTTCCTATTCTATCCTTTCCTTTCCTTCCCTTTCCTTTCCTTCCCTTTCCTTTCCTTTCCTTTCCTTCCCTTCCCATTCCTTTCCTTCCCTTTCCTTTCCTTTCCTTCCCTTCCCTTTCCTTTCCTTCCCTTCCCTTCCCATTCCTTTCCTTCCCTTCCCTTCCCTTTCCTTTCCTTTCCTTTCCTTCCCTTCCCTTCCCATTCCTTTCCTTCCCTTCCCTTCCCTTCCCATTCCTTTCCTTTCCTTCCCTTTCCTTTCCTTTCCTTCCCTTTCCTTTCCTTCCCTTCCCTTTCCTTTCCTTTCCTTTCCTTTCTTTTCCTTTCCTTTCCTTCCCTTTCCTTTCCTTTCCTTTCCTTTCCTTCCCATTCCTTTCCTTCCTATTCCTTTCCTTCCCTTTCCTTTCCTTCCCTTCCCTTCCCATTCCTTTCCTTCCCTTCCCTTCCCATTCCTTTCCTTTCCTTCCCTTCCCATTCCTTTCCTTCCCTTCCCTTCCCATTCCTTTCCTTCCCTTCCCTTCCCATTCCTTTCCTTCCCTTTCCTTTCCTTTCCTTCCCTTCCCTTCCCTTCCTTTTCCTATCCTATCCTTTCCTTCCTTTCCTTTCCTTTCCCTTCCCTTCCCTTCCTTTTCCTATCCTATCCTTTCCTTCCTTTCCTTTCCTTTCCCTTCCCTTCCCTTCCTTTTCCTATCCTATCCTTTCCTTTCTTTCCCTTTCCTTTCATTCCCATTCCTTTCCTTTCCTTCCCTTCCTATTCCTTCCCTATCATTTCCTTTCCCTTCCCTTCCCTTCCTTTTCCTATCCTATCCTTTCCTTCCTTTCCTTTCCTTTCCCTTCCCTTCCCTTCCCTTCCTTTTCCTATCCTATCCTTTCCTTCCTTTCCTTTCCCTTCCCTTCCCTTCCCTTCCTTTTCCTATCCTTTCCTTTCTTTCCCTTTCCTTTCATTCCCATTCCTTTCCTTTCCTTCCCTTCCTTTTCCTATCCTATCCTATCCTTTCCTTCCTTTCCTTTCCTTTCCTTCCCTTCCCATTCCTTTCCTTTCCTTCCCTTCCTATTCCTTTCCTTCCCTTTCCTTTCCTTTCCCTTCCCTTCCCTTCCTTTTCCTATCCTTTCCTTCCTTTCCTTTCCTTTCCCTTCCCTTCCTTTTCCTATCCTATCCTTTCCTTTCTTTCCCTTCATTCCCATTCCTTTTCCTTTCCTTCCCTTCCCTTTCTATTCCTTTCCTTCCCTTCCCTATCATTTCCTTTCCTTTCCCTTCCCTTCCTTTTCCTATCCTATCCTCTCCTTTCTTTCCCTTTCCTTTCATTCCCATTCCTTTCCTTTCCTTCCCTTCCCTTCCTTTTCCTATCCTATCCTCTCCTTTCTTTCCCTTTCCTTTCCTTCCCTTCCCTTCCCATTCCTTTCCTTCCCTTCCCTTCCCTTCCCATTCCTTTCCTTTCCTTCCCTTTCCTTTCCTTTCCTTCCCTTCCCTTTCCTTTCCTTCCCTTCCCTTTCCTTTCCTTCCCTTTCCTTTCCTTTCCTTCCCTTCCCTTCCCATTCCTTTCCTTCCCTTCCCTTCCCATTCCATTCCTTCCCTTCCCTTCCCATTCCTTTCCTTCCCTTCCCTTCCCATTCCTTTCCTTTCCTTCCCTTCCCTTCCCATTCCTTTCCTTCCCTTTCCTTTCCTTTCCTTCCCTTCCCTTCCCTTCCTTTTCCTATCCTATCCTTTCCTTCCTTTCCTTTCCTTTCCCTTCCCTTCCCTTCCTTTTCCTATCCTATCCTTTCCTTCCTTTCCTTTCCTTTCCCTTCCCTTCCCTTCCTTTTCCTATCCTATCCTTTCCTTTCTTTCCCTTTCCTTTCATTCCCATTCCTTTCCTTTCCTTCCCTTCCCTTCCTTTTCCTTTCCTTTCCTTCCCTTCCTTTTCCTATCCTATCCTATCCTTTCCTTCCTTTCCTTCCCTTACCCTTCCCTTCCCTTCCTTTTCCTATCCTATCCTTTCCTTCCTTTCCTTTCCTTTCCCTTCCCTTCCCTTCCCTTCCTTTTCCTATCCTTTCCTTTCTTTCCCTTTCCTTTCATTCCCATTCCTTTCCTTTCCTTTCCTTCCCTTCCTTTTCCTATCCTATCCTATCCTTTCCTTCCTTTCCTTTCCTTTCCTTCCCTTCCCATTCCTTTCCTTTCCTTCCCTTCCTATTCCTTTCCTTCCCTTTCCTTTCCCTTCCCTTCCCTTCCTTTTCCTATCCTTTCCTTCCTTTCCTTTCCCTTCCCTTCCTTTTCCTATCCTATCCTTTCCTTTCTTTCCCTTCATTCCCATTCCTTTCCTTTCCTTCCCTTCCCTTTCTATTCCTTTCCTTCATTTCCCTATCATTTCCTTTCCTTTCCCTTCCCTTCCTTTTCCTATCCTATCCTCTCCTTTCTTTCCCTTTCCTTTCATTCCCATTCCTTTCCTTTCCTTCCCTTCCCTTCCTTTTCCTATCCTATCCTCTCCTTTCTTTCCCTTTCCTTTCATTCCCATTCCTTTCCTTTCCTTTCCTTCCCTTCCCTTCCTTTCCTCCATTCATGACAGTCCGCCCTGAGCTGCCCCGTTCCAGCCCTTTGGTGAGCAGTTAGTCCAGCCCCTGATCTTGGCCAGTGGGGGGAGGGGCTTGGACCCCCTCCCCCACAAAAACCTATACCTGCCAAAAACAGAATATAAAGAGGAGGTCGCGGCTAACCGTTGGAGGGAACGTCTGGAGCCTTTTGGTTGATGATCGACTGCCCTACCAAGGCCTACCTAGTGAATGCTTACTTAGTTAACCCTGACCATACAAAATGAATTCCCTATGCACTTTCTAGCCTATGTCTTATTGGATTATGTACTGTTGTTTTGATGAGCTTGGATAGGCTGGTGCATTGGTTGGTGAGACCTTTCGGTTCTTTGCCTGACGGTTCACTCCAGCCTGGCTCATAGGGAAAGGTCATCCAGGTAAGAAATCCAGGTAAGAAGAGGATGCCAGACCACTGCAGGAGGATCTCAACAAACTCTGATCAGCTTGGTCAGAGAAATGGCAGATGAATTTTAACATCACCAAGTGTAGCGTACTGAGTGTAGGATCATGCAACCCATTACACGGGTATAGTTTAGACTCAACACGATAGGTAGAGCAGAGTGTGAAAGGGATTTAGGACTGTTAGTGAACTCTGACCTACAACTAAGGAAGTAATGTATTAGTGCGAGGAATAGGGCTAACAGGGTATTAGGCTTTATTATTAACAGGACGGTAACCAGCAGGAGTGCAGAGGTCATCCTCAGACTCTATTTAGCGTTAGTTAGGCCACACTTAGATTATGCTGTCCAGTTTTGGTGCCCACACTACAGAATGGACATCAACTTGCTTGAATCAGTTCAGAGGAGGATGACCAAGATGATTCAAGGACTGAGGAACCTCCCATATCAAAATAGGCTGAAACATATCAACTTACATTCACTAGAGAGACGAAGAGTGCGGGGAGATCTGATAGAAGTATTCAAATGGGTCAAGGGTTACAACAAAGGCGATATAAGTAAAGTACTGAGAATTAGCCAGCAGGATAGAACACACAGTAATGGATTTAAATGAGAAAAGTATAGATTTAGGAAGGAAATAGGCAAGCATTGGTTTAGGAATAGGGTGGTGGGGGAATGGAATAGACTCAGCAATCACATAGTTAGTGCAGGGACGATAGCTTGTTTTAAGAGTAGACTGGATAGCTACATGGACGAGGACGACAGGTGGCAGTGGGAGGGAATCTGGAGCTGCCCTGTGTAAGCCATAAGGCCTCTTGCAGGCTCCCTATGTTCTTATGTTCTTTCCTACCCAGTCAAAATACATCTTCCTTCCCTCCCTCCCTCCCCCCATTCTGTTCTCCCTTCCTTCCTTTCCTCCCCAGTCAAAATACATCTTCCTTCCCTCCCTCCTCCTCCCCATTCTGTTCTCCCTTCCTTCCTTTCCTCCCCAGTCAAAATACATCTTCCTTCCCTCCCTCCCTCCCCCCAATCATGTTCTCCCTTCCCTCCTTTCCTCCCCAGTCAAAATACATCTTCCTTCCCTCCCTCCTCCTCCCCATTCTGTTCTCCCTTCCTTCCTTTCCTCCCCAGTCAAAATACATCTTCCTTCCCTCCCTCCTCCTCCCCATTCTGTTCTCCCTTCCTTCCTTTCCTCCCCAGTCAAAATACATCTTCCTTCCCTCCCTCCTCCTCCCCATTCTGTTCTCCCTTCCTTCCTTTCCTCCCCAGTCAAAATACATCTTCCTACCCTCCCTCCTCCTCCCCATTCTGTTCTCCCTTCCTTCCTTTCCTCCCCAGTCAAAATACATCTTCCTTCCCTCCCTCCTCCTCCCCATTCTGTTCTCCCTTCCTTCCTTTCCTCCCCAGTTAAAATACATCTTCCTTCCCTCCCTCTCCCCTTCGCTGTCCCCCCTCGAAAAATTTTCTCCCCAGCCCTGGCGCTTGTTTTCCCCCTATTTTCTCCTCTCCCACAGCCTCCACATGCTTCCAGCACTCACCACAGACGGCGCGGAGTGGCTTCACCACGGCACTCGTCTCGCTCATCTTGGCGGCGTAAAACACGGGTAAAAGGTAGAGATATGGACTCGCGGCGGGGTTTGTTTTGGCCTCTCTCTTGCTCTTGCTCTTGCTGTTAGGGGTGGGCAGGTACCGGTACCAGTACCGGTACTAACGGTACCAGCTAAACGGTACGGTACCGGTACCAGATTGCTCGGTACCGGTACCAGTGGCTCGGATTTATTTATTGGATTTATTGATAATTCTTCATGTCCGATTTTTTTTTTTGGTTGCTAATAAATATTGTTATTGTTATTAGACCATGATCGAGTACATCCATAATAACTATACATGCTATTTTTTTTATCGAAAAAATAAATATTCACTTCATTCAGAGAGAGAGAGAGAGAGAGAGAGAGAGAGAGAGAGAGAGAGAGAGAGAGAGAGAGAGAGAGAGAGAGAGAGATCACCACTCAGTGAGTGGATATCTCGATCGGTGATATGGGTACTCGACTACTCGATCATAGTCTAATAACAATAACAATATTTATTAGCAACCTAAAAAAGAAATAGAATCGGACATGAAGAATTATCCAGTAACTCCAATAAATAAATAAAATAATGAAATAATGGAAACGGGAGCTGTGATGGAAACGGAAAGCAGGACAAAATGGTGGGAACTTGGGGAGACGGTCAGCGGGGCAGTGACTCAGCGTCTACACACAGGGCCCATACCGCATGGAGGCGGGCGAGCGCCGAGCGTCACTAAGATCCAAACGGTACCGGTACTAGCGGCAATGCGCAGTGCCGAGTGATCATTAAGCTTCCCGGAACCCAAGTGATCATGAGGCTTCGCGGTACCAGTACCGATACCAGGTACCGGTACCAGGTATCGGTACCTGGTACCGCGAAGAATCGACTCCTCGCGGTACCCGGTATCGGTACTGGTACCGCGAAGCCAAAAAGCCCGCTACTCGCTGCTCCTAAAAATAATCCAAAGAGGTGGCCGAAAGATAAGTCAGTTTCGGGAGGAGAGGTGTCCTGATACCCTCCTCTTGAAAGAGTTCAAGTCGTAGGCAGGAGGAAATACAGATGAAGGAAGATTGTTCCAGAGTTTACCAGCGTGAGGGATGAAAGAGTGAAGATGCTGGTTAACTCTTGCATAAGGGGTTTGGACAGTATAGGGATGAGCATGAGTAGAAAGTCGAGTGCAGCGGGGCCGCGGGAGGGGGGGAGGCATGCAGTTAGCAAGTTCAGAAGAGCAGTCAGCGTGGAAATATCGATAGAAGATAGAAAGAGAGGCAACATTGCGGCGGAATTTAAGAGGTAGAAGACTATCAGTATGAGGAGGAGAGCTGATGAGACGAAGAGCCTTTGCCTCCACTCTGTCCAGAAGAGCTGTGTGAGGGAGCCCCCACACATGAGATGCATACTCCATACGAGGGCGGACAAGGCCCTGTATATGGACAGCAACTGTGCAGGGGAGAAGAACTGGCGGAGACGGTACAGAACGCCCAGCCTCGAGGAAGCTGATTTAGTAAGAGATGAGATATGAAGTTTCCAGTTGAGATTTTGAGTTAAGGATAGACCGAGGATGTTTAGTGTTGAGGAAGGTGATAGCTGGGTGTTGTCAAAGAATAGGGGATAGTTGTTTGGAAGATTGTGTCGAGTGGATAGGTGGAGAAACTGTGTTTTTGAGGCGTTGTAGGACACCAGGTTCTTCTTGCCCCAATCGGAAATAATAGTAAGGTCTGAGGCTAAGCGTTCTGCAGCCTCCAGCCTTGAGTCGTTAAGTTCCTGAAGGGTGGGTCTTCTATTAAAAGAAGTTGAATAATGCAGAGTGGAATCATCGGCGTAGGAATGGATAGGACAGTTCGTTTTGGAAAGAAGATCATCAATGAACAACAGAAAAAGAGTGGAGATATGACAGAACCCTGTGGGACACCACTGTTAATAGATTTAGGGAAGAACAGTGACCGTCTACCACGGCAGAAATAGAACGGTCAGAAAGGAAACTGGAGATAAAGATACAGAGAGAAGGATAGAAACCGTAGGAGGGTAGTTTAGAAAGCAAAGATTTGTGCCAGACCCTATCAAAAGCTTTTGATATGTCCAGCGCAATAGCAAAAGTTTCACCGAAACGGCTAAGAGAGGATGACCAAGAGTCAGTTAAGAAGGCTAGGAGATCACCAGTAGAACGCCCCTTGCGGAACCCATACTGGCGATCAGATAGAAGGTCAGAAGTGGAAAGGTGCTTTTGAATCTTACGGTTAAGGATTGATTCAAAAGCTTTAGATAGACAAGAAAGTAAAGCAATAGGACGGTAGTTTGAGGGATTGGAGCGGTCACCCTTCTTAGGTACAGGCTGTGTGAAGGCATACTTCCAGCAAGAAGGAAAGGTAGATGTTGACAGGCAGAGGCGAAAGAGTTTGACCAGGCAGGGTGACAGCACGTAGGCACAGTTTTTAAGGACAATAGGAGGCACTCCATCAGGTCCATAAGCCTTCTGAGGATTGAGGCCAGAGAGGGCATAGAAAACATCATTTTGAAGAATCTTTATAACAGGCATAAAGGAGTCAGAGGGGGATGAGTAGGAGGAATATGCCCAGAATCGTCCAGAGTGGAGTTTTTAGAAAAGTTTGAGAGAAGAGTTCAGCCTTAGAGATAGATGAGACGGCAGTGTTGCTGTCAGGACTGAGGAGTGGAGGAAAGATGAAGAAGTGAAGTTGGAGGAGATGTTTTGGCTAGATGCCAGAAGTCACGGGAAGAGTTAGAGAAAGCAAGGTTTTGACATTTTCTATTAATGAAAGAATTTTTGGTTAGTCGGAGAATAGATTTGGCACGATTTCGGGCAGAAATGTAAAGTTCATAATTAGCATTAGTTTGAAGGCTCTGGTATCTTTTGTGAGCTACCTCTATCATTGACAGCACGAGAACAAGCGTGATTAAACCAAGGCTTTTTAGCGTGAGGAGTAGAGAAAGAACGAGGAATGTATGCCTCCATTCCAGAGACAATCACCTCTGTGATGCGCTGAGCACACACAGAGGGGTCTCTATCCTGGAAGCAATAATCATTCCACGGGACATCGGAAAAGTACATCCTCAGGTCGTCCCACCGAGCTGAAGCAAAATGCCAGAAGCATCGCCTCTTCGGTGGGTCCAGAGGATGTACAGGAGCGATAGGACAGGATGCAGAAATAAGATTGTGATCGGAGGAGCCCAACGGAGAGAACAGTTTGACAGAATAAGCAGAAGGATTTGAGGTAAGGAAGAGGTCTAGAATGTTGGGCCGATCTCCAAGACGGTCAGGAATACGTGCAGGGTGCTGGACCAACTGCTCTAGGTCGTTGAGGATAGCAAAGTTGTAGGCTTGTTCACCAGGATGGTCAGTGAAAGAGGATGAAAGCCAAAGCTGGTTGTGAACATTGAAATCTCCTAGGATGGAGATTTCAGCGAAGGGAGAGTGGGTCAAGATGTGCTCCACTTTAGAATTCAAATAGTCAAAGAATTTTACATAGTTGGTAGAGTTAGGTGAGAGATAAACAGCACAGATGTATTTAGTAATAGAATGACAGTGAAGTCTTAACCAGATGGTGGAAAATTCAGAAGAGTCAAGGTCGTGGGCACGAGAGCAAGTGATGTCGTTGCGCACGTAGGCGCAACATCCAGCTTTGGATTGAAATTTAGGATAGAGATAGTAGGAGGGAACAGAGTAGAGATTGCTGTCAGTAGCCTCAGAAACCTGTGTTTCGGTAAGGAAGAGAAGGTGAGGTTTAGAGGAGGAGAGATGATGTTCCACAGAATGAAAATTAGAGCGAAGTCCGCGAATGTTGCAGAAATTGAGAAGAAAGAGGTTCGAGGAGTTATCAAGACACCTCTCGGGTCGGCAGCCAGAAGGGGAGTCCTCCCTGGGGGAATTTGTGGTCCCCCCCCCAGGCGGGGACTCCGAGGCATTGCTTAATTGAGCCATTTTGAATTTTGAATTTTGGAAAAAGGTGTATATGTTATGTGAATGTAGTGTGGTGTGGATAAAGAGAGGATCTGTCTTTAGAGAGCATGCTGAACTACTCTCCGGTGTTGGTGAGACAATAGGGAAACGGTTAGTGAGGACATGGGAAGGGTCTTTGGAGGGCTTCAGCTCCCTTCTCACCTCCCATATATACCTCACCGGGAGTGGCTTGCGCCCGTTCGGTAGGTGTCTTCCTACCTACTCCAGTTATGTATCTTTTTGGTGAGCAGTGTCTTTGAGTTGAGGGAAGGCGCTCATTGCTGGTAAAACAAGACCCCTCAACAATGATTTGACACTGTGAAGACACCCCAGCAGTGAGGACCCTAATACGGTCCGCTAAAAGCGCGAAGAATCATCAACTCATGGGACCCACTGTCAGTCACTGGAGAAATACGCGGTTGAGAAAAGAATGCATTTCCTTATTGTAAATACATTATATTGATAACTTTTGACTATTACATATTATATTAGTGTGTAGTATATGTTTGTAGTGCATATATGTAAAAATGAATGTAATCGTGCAATAAATAAATGCAATAACTAACAAAATATGTAATGTGAAAACTTTAAACGCGTTTTTCTCAAAACCACAAAAAATAACTTCAAAAATCAGTTCTGCAAAGAATACTCCATGGAGCTTGATGAAAATCACTACACTTATACATTTTGGGTGTATCTACATTTACAAGTAGCGGTTTTTTGAAATATTGAAAAGAAAATGGTTTTTGAGTGTTTTTTTGGTAAAAAATTGTTACGTAACGATTTACATGAAATTGCGACAGCGATTACTCGCGAACTATACAAAATTTAGCAAAACCGCTACTTGTAAATATTTCTACAACATTCAACTACTACCATGCAAAATTTCGTAACTCTAAAACGAAAACTGTATTTTACGCTGATTTTTAAAGTCTTGACCTCATGAGGTCATGACCTGACCAATTAGCAGGTTCTACCTTTGGGATAGTATCTGAAACATGATTTTAAACATAATAGAGAAGTTTGAGGCAAAAATATTCAAAACTTTTTTTTTTATGAATATTTTTTACCTTCCCGTTCCGTTCAGCCTTAAGTCCATGTTGGCTGCGCCGGGTGTGGCGTGACTACTGTACTATGACGTCCTGATGACACACAACACATGTACACTGTTGTGATTCCCAGTGCTGCAAGTTTGTGACGGAACTGTGATATGTGCTGAACTAGTGACCTTCAGGCAACTGTTGTTAAGTGATACTACCATGCCTGACACTCGCAGTGCCTCTGCTGCGTCAAAGAACCCAAATCAGCGCTCCAGTGACCAACAGCAGCAGCAACAGCAGCAGTTGCCACTAAATCTACAACCACAACAATCAAGCACCAGCAGTGACGACCATGATCCTGATGATCGGGAGGTGAACCAGCTACTCGACTCCCTATCCGAAGAATCAAAAACCCTATAGTGAAAATAATTACTCTAGTGATCTCAAAGAAAATGAAACTCGAAACTGAATTACTGAAGGAAGAACTCATTAAGAAAGACTCGCAAATAACAAAGTAAGTGGAGAAATAGTTGGGTTAAAAGAAAAAGTGCAAGAACTAGAAACAAGCATAGATGGTGTGGACCAATATGAGCGTCGTGACACCGTCATTGTGAGCGGTCCATCATTACCTGACGAAACACCACACGAAAACCCATCTACCGTCATCACGAACGCATTCAAGGACCACCTGAAATTAAACATCAGTGTATCGGACATTAATATTGCACACAGGATTGGACCAGCAAACTCCCAACGCAAACGACCAATAATAGTGAAACTCTGCAACAGAACCCTGAAGCACAACCTGGTTGGGGTTTGTATCCAAATGGAGCCTCAACTGTACATCAACGAGAGCCTGACACCCAAACGACTCCTTCTCTTCAAGCAGGTGTTAAACAGCCGACGAGCTCACAGGAACAAATTCCAGCAATGCCACACCAAGGATGGAAAAATAATTGTCAGGCTCAGGAACTCTACCATCAAGCATGAAATAATTGATCAGTAGACACTGATCACCTTCCTGGATAAGTACCCTGACATGACTTGAGTCACTCTAGTTTTGCTTCAGTCTCCTCACCATAATGATTTATGCCATAAGTCACATTCCAGTAGTTTACAGTAATCGTTTTATCTACCTTTAAGCTCCAATATGACACTCATACTTCATTACTATTATTAAATTACAAAGTAATATTACTCTCAATATTAATGTCATCATCAATATTCATACCATTGTAATTATTATTATTATTATTATTATTATTATTATTATTATTATTATTATTATTATTATTATTATTATTATTACTACTATTATTATTATTATTATTATTATTATTATTATTATTATTATTACTATTGCCATTGTTTATGCTTTCATTATTTATCATTCTTACTGTTACTACTCCTACTACTACTACTACAACTACTACTACTATCACTACTACTACTACTACTACTACTACTACTACTACTTCTACTACTACTACTAAGTAATACTACACTAAGTAATACTATACTAAGTAATACTATACTAAGTACTACTACTACTACTACCACAAGCTCTGTTAGCTTAACAATGTTACAGTCAGTCATTGGCAGGGGGGGACAGAATGGTTGAATAAATAAAGAAAGGAAGTTATATTGCTCACAACGCAACTCTAATAGATGGAGGCCCTACTACTACTACTACTACTACTACTACTACTACGGGCCTCCATCTATTCGAGTTGCGTTGTGAGCGGTATATTTTCTCATATCCTTTCACAAAGCAATTCATTGGCCCCACCCCGCCAATGACTGTGGCCGACAACCATCTCTATTTAATATTACAAACTTTACTAAACATTTTATTTTTAAGCTAACAGAGCTTGTGGTTGATACGACTATCAACCACCGTCGCCTCAAAGTCCAGGTCAGCAATGCGGGTGGTTTTGGGTGCAGGTGACCTCGTTCCTCTCAGGCAGACCAAGGCTGACCTCAGGAGGGAGAAGGACAGCCTGCATCTCATCCAGGCCACCACACTGCTTCTTGGCTGTTGTTTCTTATCCGCCAGTGTTTCGGCGAGTCTTGCGTAGAAGCTCTGCGCCCTTGGTCCCATCCCTCCTGCCGTCGTGAATACTACCGGGGTGAAGGAGCCCTGGTCCACATTCTGTATTCTTTCTTCATATGCTCTGTTCTTCTCTTGTTCGTTTCTTCTGTGGGCTGCATCAAGGGTCAGGTCTCTGTGGCAATGGGCCATGGGATCAAAGATCCTTATATCAAAATATGCCCTTTGTCCACGAGTCCAAAACCCTCTGGCGCTAACATCCACTCGTGCTTCGTTCGAAACATTAGCGGTGCGTCTGGCGAGGTGTTCGCCTTGCAGAGGGAGCAGCATGGGTTCCACAGTCACGTCGTGGCAGACTTCTTTCAGCATCTGAGCTGTTACGTCTCTTACTTCATCATGTCTCATGCAGACGAAACCTCCTCTCTTGCATGTCATGGCATGATTTTGGTTGAATGGTGAGCCACAGTTACACATGTTTGGGAGCCCATCCACTGGCCAGCCATACCTGAAGGCAAGGGCATCAGTAAATTCTTTTTTGTTTAAGTTGAAGCCTTTTGCCCTGATAGGTAGTGTGGTTAGCCAGTTTGAAGCGCCCACTTCCTGTGCAATATCTGTCCTCCTCCTTGTGCCTTCTGGGAGTTCTCTCATTAGGTCACTCAGAGTGTCTCTGTTTTTCTTCTCTGTTTTTGGAGATTTCATTCCTTAGTGACCTAATATCTTGAGGGTTGTCTTCTCCCCTTTCATTTTGATTGGTAATATATCCGGTCAAGGAGGCTGTGATTCTGATTGAGTTCCCGAATTCAGACTCAGCCAGATTTTGCGGGTTGGTGATGCCGAGCCCACCCATTCTTGGCGGCAACTCCAGCAATCTTCTCTCCTGGTCACTGGGACATCTCCCATTTGCTATCGCCGGTATGAAGGTGTTTCTGATAGCATCTTCCAGAGGTTTTAGTAACGGAGCAACATCAGGAACTGTCCTCATGAGGTAGTTCCATTTATGCTTGACACCGTACGTAAATGCTGCGTAGGCTGCCTGCGGTTCTGTTTTGGCGATCTCGCTCAGTCTCTGCAGTTCGGACTCCCAGCGCTTTACAGCCGTTTTCACATATTCGGTTCTGTATTCAGCTGTTCCAATGGCTGCCCCGAGGTGTCTTTCTCCAGTCACTGACAGTTTCACGTTACTGCCCTGGAATGCTGTTTTGGCCCGATCGTATGCCTCTGGTTTTACAATCACCACAGACTTCGTGGCTACTACTACTACTACTGCTACTACTACTAAGTAATACTATACTAAGTATTACTACTACTACTACTACTAAGTAATACTATACTAAGTACTACTACTACTCTACTACTACTACTACTACTACTACTACTACTACTACTACTACTACTATTACCACTACTACTATTACCACTACTACTATTACCACTACTAGGTACTACTACTACTACTACTACTACTACTATTATTACTACTACCACAACTGCTATATTAGTATATTATTACTATCATTCTTGTTATTACTATTAATATTACTTCCACTATTATTATTATTATTATTATTATTATTATTATTATTATTATTATTATTATTATTATTATTGTTATTATTATTATTATTATTATTATTATTATTATTATTATTATTATTATGATTATTATTATTATTATTTTATTATTATTATTATTATAATTATTTATTACTATTATTATTAATATTATTATAATCGTTATTATTATTACTATCACTACAATAGTTATTGCTGAATATCATTGATACTATAACGGCTACTGCTACTATTGTTATTTTTTGTTTTATTATAATTATGACTGTCACTGTCCTTGCTACTAATTATTACTTTTCTCAAATTTTTTTTTTCTTTTTTTTACTTAAACAACATGTTCACAGTGCCACCCGGCGCGGCTAGACTTAATCTTGTATCTTACTGCTTTCTTTCCATTCTCTTCTCTGACTCTTCTTTCATTAATCTTATGTCCCATCTCTATGAGACACTCATTTATGATGATGAACACAGACATGCCAGTTCAAATAACATAAGTGTGGAGATAATCAATCAACTACACGGCCACATGGACTTCGAATCAATATCAAATTAGCATGACCTTGTTACCTATAATAACCTCATTAAGACTCAACAGACACATAATTTTAACATAATGCACATAAACTCGAGATCATTAACAAAAAATTTCGATAATATACAACTACTCCTCAGATCTTTACACATACAACCTGATATCTTGGCAGTCACTGAATCCTGGCTTACAGGCAATAATAAACACCTACACCAACTTACAGGATACCACTCATACCATTTAACCAGAAATACGCGCAAACAGGGAGGAGTATCAATATTTGTGTTCAATCTAATACATTCTCAGGAAATCAAAGACTTGACAATAGTAAATGAAGATATAGAAATAAACACAATTAGGATAAAAACAAACTCATTCGGTTTCCTTCTATGCACAATTTACAGACCTAACAGTAAACACATTGCAGTTGATGAGTTCTCACACATATTGCACGAACTTTTACGAGAGAAAGCAAAAAATAATAAAATAGTGCTGATTGGAGATTTTAGCATTAATTTACTTGAACATACCTCTCACATACCAACAAATAACTTTCTTACAAATATACAACTATTAAACTTCACTCCACTCATTGCTAGACCTACCAGATTTCCTGACAGCTCATCTCTACTTCTAAGTATTGTCTGCTCAGGGTCTGACATTTCCTTGTCAAACAATATTGACACGGAGCTCAAATTTGTAACCACAGGCCTATTGACAAACTCTCTGAATGTACAAAAAGCACATTAACGGACATTTGCAGGTAATAAACAATGTAATGCCCATTGCAGTGATGGTATATGCAGTCACAGCACCCTAAGATATATCTCTGTTAACTACCATGGTATACATATTGAAATCAGTCATTTTTTTTACGTCTTCACCTGTGGCGCCGGTAGGCTTGTTTGGAGGGGCCTGATGGTATGGCCCAGCCCGTTGTGGCGCAGGCAAGTGTTTATAGTGGCGCCATCTTGCATTGGCTCATGTTGCCCCCCGGAGCTCATCTTTAATCCTAGAATCTAGAGTCCGGGTTGATAGGTGGTCTTCTGGACAGCTTATATTACAACCAAGAAAAACTATATACCTATTTCAACGTAAAGTTATTATTTCATATTAATATGCAGTAATCATACTGTATATTTTGTACTAATAAAAAAAATCAAAACATACGTGTTTTTAGTTTAGAAGTAACTAGCAACACAGTGTAACACACAGTAAATTAGTAGAAGACTTGAGAGATTGATAAACTTTCTGTACACTACCATTTCTAGTAGTATCTAGGATCACCACAAGAACGAGAAAACTGGCAAATTCTAACATATCAAAACCAAGATGTTTCCACCAAGCAAAGCTAAATTATAAGTAACAAATTACTAGAAGTATTTGCTCTCCATAAAGGAGATGACAGTTGGGCAGTAAACAAAGTTGTAAACATGAGGGTTACGGTATGTCTTTAAATTGTGGTACCAGTGTCCAGTAATTAATGAGGATTAATCACATTTACAATTTCTAAATAATCGGCCGATTAATCGGTATTCGGTAATCGGTCAAATTGCTTATCGGTGCAACCCTAATATATATATATATATATATATATATATATATATATATATATATATATATATATATATATATATATATATATATATATATATATATATATATATATATATGGGGGGGCTCCACTCACACAGCTCTTCTGGACAGAGTGGAGGCAAAGGCTCTTCGTCTCATCAGCTCTCCTCCTCATACTGATAGTCTTCTACCTCTTAAATTCCGCCGCAATGTTGCCTCTCTTTCTATCTTCTATCGATATTTCCACGCTGACTGCTCTTCTGAACTTGCTAACTGCATGCCTCCCCCCCTCCCGCGGCCCCGCTGCACTCGACTTTCTACTCATGCTCATCCCTATACTGTCCATAAGCCTTCTGAGGATTGAGGCCAGAGAGGGCATAGAAAACATCATTTTGAAGAATCTTTATAACAGGCATAAAGGAGTCAGAGGGGGGATGAGTAGGAGGAATATGCCCAGAATCGTCCAGAGTGGAGTTTTTAGAAAAAGTTTGAGAGAAGAGTTCAGCCTTAGAGATAGATGAGACGGCAGTGTTGCCGTCAGGACTGAGGAGTGGAGGGAAAGATGAAGAAGTGAAGTTGGATTAGATGTTTTTGGCTAGATGCCAGAAGTCACGGGAAGAGTTAGAGAAAGGAAGGTTTTGACATTTTCTATTAATGAAAGAATTTTTGGTTAGTCGGAGAATAGATTTGGCACGATTTCGGGCAGAAATGTAAAGTTCATAATTAGCATTAGTTTGAAGGCTCTGGTACCTTTTGTGAGCTACCTCTATCATTGACAGCACGAGAACAAGCGTGATTAAACCAAGGCTTTTTTGCGTGAGGAGTAGAGAAAGAACGAGGAATGTATGCCTCCATTCCAGAGACAATCACCTCTGTGATGCGCTGAGCACACACAGAGGGGTCTCTATCCTGGAAGCAATAATCAATTAATCATTCCACGGGAAATCGGAAAAGTACATCCTCAGGTTGTCCCACCGAGCTGAAGCAAAATGCCAGAAGCATCGCCTCTTCATATATATATATATATATATATATATATATATATATATATATATATATATATATATATATATATATATATATATATATATATATATATATATATATATATATATATATATATATATATATATATATATATATATATATATATATATATATATATATATATATATATATATATATATATATATATATATATATATATATATATATATATATATATATATATATATATATATATATATATATATATATATATATATATATATATATATATATATATATATATATATATATATATATATATATATATATATATATATATGCATAAAATCATCTGTTTCTACAAAGTGAACGTCAACCACTTTTCCTAGAGGGACATAACAATGTCTACATATGTATTCAAGGGAACTATCTTTTTTTCTTTTAACAGTCCTCACTAGCAAAGTCCATGGCATTCTCGTTCCTCTTCCTTCTCTTCATATTCCCTTCCACCATTTTCACTGTTTTCATTCCTTCTCCAATTGTTCCTCCAGGCAGCGCACGATGAGCGGAGCGCCTTCTCCCTGCTTGATGCCTTCGAAATCTCCTCCAAAGTATGCAGAGATCCGGCCTGGCCGCAGGTGGCCCCGCAGTACTTCGGGCTCGTCACACAGCTGCCTGTAAATGGCTATCAGTGCCTCTGTGCAAAACCGAGCCTCCTCCTGGCTGGTGACCTGCTGATCTTCTGCCTGCTCCTGGAGCCAGCTAAGGAAAGCGTTCTTGAAGCAGAATCCGTTTGGAACGATGATTTTCCACGCCCGATCAACGAACCAGGTGCAGAGGTGCTTCATGTGCTGTGGCATCCACGGCTCGGTCTTGAGGCAGGAAAGCAGAACCTTTCCCATTACCATGACACGTCGTCTGATGGGGGACAATTTTTTCAGCACCGTTGCCTCTGTCAAGGCAAAACTGCAACGCCAATAGCCGTCAGCTGTGTTGCTGACGTGGAATGTCTTGGCAGTGTCCTTGATGAGCTTTGGTTTTGATATTTTCTCGTGCCACGGCAGCTCCAGCACCGGCACGAGATCCACACCGACCAGGAGGAGGGGATATTCCTTCCCCTGCCAGGCCAGGGTGAGGGCAGCGCCCACCTGCGTGCTGCTCAGGCCGGGCGGCACGAAGCTCAGCCTTTCATCCTGCAGTGTGTACTTCGCGAGGCACTTGTGTAACAGAAGGAACAGGTTATACATCAGCTTGTTTCCCTGGAGACCGGGCGCGTCGGCCACAATGGACATCTTATAATTTCCCTTGGCTGGCGCCAGTCCCTTTGGGGTCTCTTCCACCTCGACCTTGACGTTCTTCGGCGTAATCAGAAGGTTGACGTCCATTTCGTCGGGGCAGTATATTTTTGACCCATCTTCTGAGCTGCCCACCAGCCTTAGCTTGCCGTTGTACAGACTGTCTTCCTGCGCAATCTTCTCTATAATGGAATGCAGCTCCTTCATCACTGCGTCCTTCACCTCGCGGGCCTCACCACGGGAAAAATCCACAAGAGCATCACCAGCCCTCTCCCACAGCTCCTGGACTCCGATGGCCTCCATGAGCCTGCACGTGACTCGCTCTGGGTAGTGACGGTCAATGGGCGTTAGGGACTCCCGTTTCTCGCTGCCAAGCTTTTCGTATCTCCGGAGGTAGGCGTCATAGTTGTGGTTTGCCTGCTCGGCGGTGGTGCCCGCACGGCAGGGGGGGTCACGCGGCTCGTGTAGTGCCAGCAGCTGCTCGGTGCTCTTGTGGCCGAACATGGCGGCCAGGAGACGGGGCGTCTGGTCGTACCTGTCAGGGAGTAAAAACAAATGATGGGACAGCTCACCGGTCACCACGATGCACCGTGCCATGGCTCCACACATGTTAACGAGACAAGTTATTATTGGCAGCAAATATACATCAAAGGAGGCAGCTCAGTCTATCTATGTCTCCGACGCCCTGTTCCATCACGAGAACTTCCCTCAGGAGGTGGCCGCAGAAGAACTGTATCCATCTCTCCCTGTTCTGGCCCTCCCTCTCAGCATAGCCAATCCTGCTACCTCCTATTCTCTCGGTCCGATACTCGCTCACTCTATTGATCCACTTCACAGGTGGTCTTCCCCTGACACACCCTCCCTCATTCCTTTCCTCAGACACTCTCCACAAATTCATTCTCCGTCATTCCCATCACGTGTCCAAACCATCTCAGCGCACCACGCTTCACCCATTCGACTACTCCACACCTCACTCCTTCCGCCGTGACAGCCATACCAAACCCCTCATACACGCTTTCATTACTTTCTCCATCTCGTCCTGAAACACCACAAGCACCTTTTATATAACTCATTTCCGCTAGACGTATTTGCGATTGCTGTTCTGCACTTTATGTCCACGTCTCTGATGCATACGACAGGGTTAGCAGGATAATAATGTTCCTTATTTCCCTGTTTACCCCCATGCTCACACTTCTTTCTCTCATAACTCCTTCCAGTGCAATCAGTACCTGTCTGCCCTTCCCTGCTCTTTCCATCACCTTACCTTCCATACTTCCATGCTTACATAAAATTGTCCTCAAGTTTTAAAAGTCAGTCAGCTCCATTCTCTCCTCCCCCAGCCTTGTCCTACACTTCGTTGTGCTCTCTGCTCTAACTCTGCATTGATTTGCAAAATTAATGGTCTGCTCTTTCGCTCGCTCAAATACCATAACCTTACTCTTTCCAGCATTCACTCTCAGCTTTCTCCTCTTAAACACCCTGTCAAACGCATCCACTATCCTCTGTAGCGTCCCCACATTTTCTGCCAACATTAATGTATCATCTGCAAACTGGCCTGCCACCGATGACTGCTCTGTCCTCACACTTCCAGCCTTGGACCTAGCTCCCCCACTCTGGCTTTCACTTCTTTCATACGTATAACCATCCATGTACACATTAAAAAGCCATGGTGGCATCACACACTCGTCTCACACCCACACCGAAACCAAGACTCACTCAACTCACCAATCGTGCGCACAGGGCAAAACGAAACTAGGTCATAACCAAACACTGCCTTCAGAAACAGAAGCCAAGGAAAATTTTGACTGATCATGTTAGGCTTTGCGCAGAGTCAGGATCGTAACCAATGAGACTGTAGGTGTCAGTGTGCGAAGCTAAGCACCAGGCTGTTATGAACTAGCAGCACCTCGCTGGACTACCACAGCCACGTCTGTGATAACCTAGCTCCACCCCGCCTTCACGAGGTGAACTCGGTATTACACGACAATTTGATTTTAGTATTTGTTCATGGTGTGCAGTATTTTTTTTTGTGGTGAAACTAAAGAGGACGGCGGGAAGCTTTGGTGCTGTGTTTTTAGGTGACATTGATTTTATCTTATGTGAATTTTTTTTATTGTAGGATGTTGGTAATTCCGGACGATCTGTTGCCCTGCGTCCCTCAGGGAATGAGCCCTGCCAGCTGCCAGTGGTCCCTCCGGGATGGACGAAAAGTGGCAACGGGAGGAGGGGTTCCCATCTGTCCCAGGGAGGGGAGGAGGAGGAGGGAGGAGCACCTTAGGGTGGCATGTGTGAATTGGGTTGGTGTGAATGAGGAAGGGGAGAGAAGGGACATACGAACCAGTAGGGGCATACGTCCGGGGGCGCGTCACTTCACTTACCCGCCGCCTCCACACCCGACGGTTTTCCCAAGCAAGCTCTACGCAGCCGCCCTATCCTAAGTCCTTTACGGCAGGATCAGTCGACATGCCCCAGCCACGACTTAGGTGGGCGTCACCTTGGTCTCGTCGTTCAGGGTTGTCGCGTACAAAAAGAACTCTGTGAGCAGGATCGACGTTCGGGAGGCATTATATTAAGCGAGTCACTTGTGACATCATGATCAAGCTCCCAGCCCGCGGCCGGCGCTTGCTCCGCCCCCAGACACTTTCGATCAGGAGTGTCCTCAGGGGCGTACTTAGGATCTTCAAACATTGGGGGCTTAGCCCAGCTCAAAATGCTGGGTGGTCGGAGGCGAGAGAAGCGCGAGTTTTTTGGATAATTCTGATCTGACAAACATTAGTGCCAATTTATGTGTTATTGTATTCAGTAGTAACACTCCTGCCATGTCATCAGTTCCTGCAAGCTGCAAGTTTATTAGATACAGGGTTAAAGATGTATTGAAAGCTTCTTTCACTGTTATGCTTTTAACTTATTTTTATATCAACGAAGTTCGATCTCGCGTAAGTGTCACGTAACAAAATAATGACCACAGGGTCTTGTCAATAAATTGCCTCTTGAAATTTGTTAAATAATAACTGGATCCTTTGGAAATCGGAAAAAATACGGTCACTCGTTCCACTTCGAACTGCTGAATGCTGGAGCAATTTGGTGCAGTGTGCACATTTTCCATCATTACAGTATACGTCACATTTTTAAGGCGTTAGTATGCCTTGTGTGACAAAAACGTTTGACAACCACTCAGCTAGACTATGGATCCTTGCTAGTTGGCTAAAGAGCCCTCTGCTTCACCAACATGAGCTAACAGACAATGTAAAGGCAGCGGCAGTCTCCCGTCATGACTCATCTGCAGTTACAGCAACAGCAGGGAGTAACTCTTCCTCCGCCTGCTCTTGCCCTGCAGGCTGCAACTCATTGCCTTGGTCCCCTTTCTATTTGAAATAAAGCTGCTTATATCCATAGCCTCAGACTCAGGTCTTGCTCGCTACTACCACGGAGGTATTAAGGGTGGAGAGGCCCACAGCGCCGAGCGCGCTGTACTGGTGAGTGAAGCCAGTTTTCGTGGTCTCAGCCGTCAAATCGGGCGCCACATTGTTCAAGCCGTGAGGTACGAATACGAGGGTGGAGCGCGCCTAACATGGAGGACGCTTGCTGGGATTTTTCAGCCGCCGCCGAATGGCTTAAAACTATCCACATGCTGTCCAGAAGACCACCTATCAACCCGGACTCTAGATTCTAGGATTAAAGATGAGCTCCGGGAGGGCAGCATGAGCCAATGCAAGATGGCGCCACAATAAACATTCGCCTGCGCCAGAACGGGCTGGGCCGACCATCAGGACCCACCGGGAAGAAGCCTTGGGCCGACCATCAGGCCCCACCGGGAAGAAGCCTACCGCCGCGACGTAAAAAAAAAAAAAAAAAAAAAGTTCTTACTGTATTCCAGCACTTGAACATGCAGGTATATGAAATAAAAATAATTTTGTGATTTATTACTGTAAATATACTGTAACAGGTAAGACAGTAGTACTGTACATGATATCCAAGAAGCGCTGTAATGTATTCATGATCACCAAGAAATACGGTGAGGACAATAATTCATCACCAAGATGTGTGGTCTCCTTAACAAAAACAAGTTAGAAAATTGTAAGCAGCAAAGCATGTACTGCCAGTCTGCCACACGAACCCTCATGAAATGCCACACGCGGACACGTGGTCTGGCCGGCCGCTCAAGGAAGTACTTACATCCATTTGGCCACTCCTCCCCGGCTTGAACAATATGGCCGACTGACAGTTTAGTAGCTTCAAACCTCGAGACTCCATGGCCCCCCCTGGCTACTACCAGTCAACAAGATCTCTCGCTCACACGTTTCTGCCTTTCAACATCTTCCTTTCCTCTCCGCTAGGAGTCTGTCTACATACAGTTTGTACCTAAGAATTGTGACCCTTCCAACCTCTCGAACTACCGTCCTATTATTTTTTACATCAAAGGATGCGGCTCAAGGGCAACAAAAAAAGAAAAAAAAAAATCCCGCTACTCGCCGCTCCCACAAAAGTAAAAAGTAAAGAGTAGCCAAAAGAGAGGTCAATTTCGGGTGGAGAAGTGTCTTGATACACTCTTCTTGAAAGAGGTCAAGTCAAAGGCAGGAGGAAATACAGACGAAGGAAGACTGTTCCAGAGTTTACCAGTGAAGGGGATGAAAGAATAGAGATGCTGGTTAACTCTTGTATAAGGGGTTTGGACAGTATAGGGAAGAGCATGAGGATAAAGTCGTGTGCAGCGGGGCCGCGGGAGGGGGAGGGAGGCATGCAGTTAGCAGGTTCAGAAGAGCAGTCAGCATGAAAATATCGATATAAGATGGAAAGAGAAGCAACATGGCGGCGGAATATACTTTCCTAACTCTCTAAAGCTTTTGAATCGGTCCTTAACCGGGAAATCGTATAGCACCTATTTTTTTTTTTTTTTTTTTTTTGCTTTGCTTGCGCCGGTATCTTTCTTCCCGGTGGGGGCCCTGATGGTCGGCCCAAGGCTTTTCTTCAGAGGGCCTGATGGTCGCCAGCGCCGTTCTGGCGCAGGCGAGTGTTTATAGTGGCGCCATCTATGCACCTCTGATCTTAAATCTGATCATCAGTGTTGGTTCCACAAGGTGCGTTCTAGTGGTGACCTTACCTTCCTGACTGACTCCTGATCATTCTCTTTTAGCCGTTTCGGTGAAACTTTTGCGGTTGCTTTAAACATATAAAAAGCTTTTGATACAGTCTGGCACAAGTCTTTGCTATCTAAACTACCATTCAGACATATTCTATCCCTTTTGCTGTACTTTTGTCTGTACTGCACTTTAATCTGCTATTCTTCGACAACACTCAGCCGACCCCTTCTTCCACACTAAACATATCCAGTCTATCCTTAACTCAGAAACTTCACTTCTCTCCTACTAAATCAGCTTCCTCGATGTGGAGTAGGCATCTCATGTGTGGGGAGCTCCACACACAAACACACACAGCTCTCTTGTACATAGTCTACTGGGATTCTCAATTCTCTTCCCCCCCCCTTCCAGAGGAAAGAAACAAGGGGAAAAAAGACCATTATCAGTGACGAGGAGTGTCTTTGATGCAGCGCGGCGGGGCGAGAAGAAAAAAAAAATTAATTTCTCTCCTCTTGACGAAGAGGAGATCGGTAATATCTTCTTCGCACATTTAATTTTTTATTACAACATTTTTCAATGTTGCTGTATTAATTGGGCATAAGAGAACAATAAATTTTCTAGACCTTATATAAAAAAAAATAACGAGAAACACTATTTTTCTGTTTATTCAAGACTTCACGGTTCCTGTTATAATTTAAGCCAACACTCCAACACACCTCCCATCCAGCACGCCCCGTCCTTCAAAGTCTCAACTATTCACAACACTTCTCTTTTTTGAGCGTTTGTAGGGCTGGCACTTCGAACCATAAGCATGTAGATTGCTGGATTGAATTTTAAAGTGACGGACTGACAGGCTTCGGCCTCCGGGCGCATGTTTCCCAAGTCCGTATGAGTATGTTGTGGTATTTGGTACTTCGTGTTGGGCTTCCCACAGCCACTCTCCAAACTCGTGACGTCACCTGTGGGTGGAGCTTAGCAAAGCTCAGCAATATAGATGATACCATTTTCCACCCACTGGTAGGAGCTCTAAAGCTAGTTAAAATTATATTTACAAGGGAGAAATAACGATGGGAGAAAAAGATGTCTCATGGAACAGGAGGAGAATAAAGAAAAGAAAAGCAGTTTATTCTAACGAGGTCTCCTAAGCTCCGCCCACAGGCGACGGAACGAGATGAGCCTGAAGCAAACATTGCCACGGGTACCAACCAATTAAAAGCATCAATGTAAATTTTCTGCTATATATAGTGTATGTCACTGTATCAAGCACTGCTTACACAAGTATTTGCCACACAATATTTTCCATTATAGAAATGTACCTAAAATGCATTAATGTTTCGGTTTTCAACGTTTGTTTGATTTGCAGTAGTACCAACACTACACGGAAAGATAGCTTCGAAGGGGGAAGAGAAAATAGCGTTTGATAATACCTCTTGACGGAAACACTTTCTCTAAGCGACGCTTCGACGAAGAGGGAAGAGCTTGACTGATGATACCGCCGTAAGTCTCTTCGTCCTATCAACTCCCCTCAGCTTACTAACAGTCTCCTACCTTTTAAATGTTAAAATAATGGCTTACTGAAAGGTTTAGTTTTCATTAATGCACAAAACTAGTACACAGAAGAAAGAGGAGAAATATTAAGGAAAAATAAATATCTTGTCAGTGACTGCCGCCGCACAGGGAGGGACGTAAGGGCCTGACGTTTACTGACCTTTATCTCTAAATCAACGTACCTGTCACGTCGAAGCGGGTCTGCACCGACGCCGAGCAGCAGCGCGACGCAAGAATCCTTGCCGTGGGAGGCGGCCTCGTGGAGAGCGGTGGTGCCGCAAATGTCGTCAAGAGTCACGTCAACCGGAAGGCGGCCCACCTGCACCACCAGGTACGTGAGCTGCACGAGGCCTTTCCTGACAGACAGCTGCAGGACGCTGCGTCCGGCAGCACGCGGGAGGCCTTCGTAGCGACGGCCTGCCACATGGCTGTCGTGCAGCTTCTCCTGCAGCTGCAGTGCCAGACGCGCCGCTTCCTTCCCGCGCTCCGACTTCTGGCGAATTACCAAGTCCTCCAGCATCACCAACTCCCTCTGGTACTGATACTGTAGGGGGAGATAACAACTTATTAGTGGTTGTGTGTGTGTGTGTGTGTGTGTGTGTGTGTGTGTGTGTGTAATTCACCATGGTTTGATCACGAGCTGGACCCGTCATCACCATCAAGTACGTTCCAAATTAGAGCAAGGCGCATTATGGTCGATCCCTGGGTACTGCCGGGACCTTCACACACCACACACCCCATCCCCCTTGCTCAAGGGGGGACAGTAACCACTCCTTGTCCGTGGAAATATCCCGACCTGGACAGGGCTTGAACCTCTGCCTGCCAGGCTGTGGGATGCATGCGCTGTCCATGATGTGGGTTCGAATCCGCCGCTAACCACCTGGAATTTTTCAGTCACCGCCGAGTGGCCTAAGACTACCCACATGCTGTCCTGAAGACCACCTATCAACCCGGACTCTAGAAGTAGCTGTACAGCGCAAATGAAATCAAGAATGAGCTCCGGGGGGCAGCATGAGCCAATAATAATGGCGCCACTATAAACAACTGCCTGCGCCATGATGGGCTCGGGCCGACCATCAGGCCCCATGAAATAGCCTACCGGCGCTATTGGCCACATGTAAAAAAAAAAAGTTTAAGAGATCTGAGCAATCTTTGTTCACGCTCGGCAAGTCAAAAATTGACTGGATCCAGCACTTAACGTCCTTGTGGAACGCTGATGTGAGTTCCGACAGTGGCTACTCGTATCTTGTATCGATCTTAAGAAGTTTTTTTTGACTCGATGCATCATGAGGCACTCTGGGGCATTCTGCGGATCCGTGAGTTTGCTGGAAAGATTATTTACCTGACGACTGGCCTTTACTCTGGGAGTGTGAGTGCTGTAAAGTTTGGTGGAGGCGTTTCCGGCTTTTTTCCTGTTAATTCAGGAGTGAGGCAGGCGTGCGTCCTTGCTCCATCACTTTTCAACACCTGCGTGGGCTAGTTATGTTGCGAAGTTGTTGATCAAAGTCGCTGCGAGGCATGTTGGCGACATTTAGGTCACTGACCCTGTTTCTGGTGTTGATGGTGTATTTTTCGCGGAATCGCTGGGAGTCCTAGTGATTACTCCCTAAATGCTGCCTAAGGAGGCGAAGCCTCTGGGATTGATGCTCCTCTGGGCCAAAATTAAGGTCCAGTCGTTTGGAGGCTTGCTGGATGACACAGTTCAGTCTGTCCATGCATGTTGTGAGGGTGTCGATATCTCCAAAATTCAATACATAATGGAAGTAAAGTTCATAATTATGATTTAGTAGATGAGATATGAGGTTTCCAGTTGATATTTTGAGTTAAGGATAGACTGATGATGTGAAGTGAAGAAGGAAATGATAGCTGAGTGTTATCGGAAAATAGGGGATAGGTGTTTGAATGATTGTGTCGAGTTGACAGGTGGAGAAATTGAGTTTTTGAGGAGTTGAGGAACTTAAAGTTCCTATTGTCCTACTGCCGATAGGTTTACGGAAAGAACAGGGACTGGCTGCCATTAAGTCCGGAAATGATACGTGAGTACAAAGCTCCGCTGCACACGACTTTTTACTCAAGCTCACCCCTATTATGCAACAGTTAAACGGCATCTTTACTCTTTCATCCCTCACGTTGGTAAACTCTGGAACAATCTTCCTTCATCTGTATTTCCTCCTATCTACGACTTGAACTCTTTCAATAGGAGAGTATCAGGACACCTCTCCCCCCCGAAATTGACCTCTATCTTGTCCACCCCTCCTAACTCTTTTTTATAGGAGCAGTGATTAGAGGGCTTTATTTCATTATTTTTTGGGCCCTTGATCTGTTTACTGTAAAACAAAACAAAAAAGCAAATCCAACCTGAAACAATTTCAAGACGATGCTTTTTTACAGCAATGGAGACAGTGCAAGGCGTAAAAAAAGAAAACAATAATGAAAAAAGCCCGCTACTTACTACTCCTGAATAGAGAAGAGTGGCCAAAAGAGAAGTCAATTTCGGGAGAGGTGTCCTGATACCCTTCTCTTGAAAGAGTTCAAGTCGTAGGCAGAAGGAAATACAGATGAGGGAAGATCGTTCCAGAGTTCACAAGCGTGAGGGATGAAAGAGTGAAGATGCTGGTTAACTCTTGCATAAGAGGTTTGGACAGTATAGGGATGAGCTTGATCAGAAAGTCATGTGAGGCGAGGCCGCAGGAGGGGGGAGGGGGCATGCAGTTAGCAAGTTCAGAAGAGCAATCAGCGTGAAAATATCGATAAAAGATAGAAAGAGAGGCAACATCGCGGCGGAATTTAAGAGGTAGAAGACTATCAGTAAGAGGAGGAGAGCTGATGAGACGAAGAGCCTTAGACTCCACTCTGTCCAGAAGAGCTGTGTGAGTGGAGCCCCCCACACGTGAGATGCATACTCCATACGAGCCTAACGATCTTTTGCAGCAGCTTCCTGCCTTCCGCTGGACTCGTCGCCGTGGTTACAGAGTTCTCGTAAACCTATGAACGAAAGGCCAAACATAAAATTAACTTAGTGAACGACTTCCACGTGATTATTTTTGTCAACAACACGACTATCAATTGCTTACCTAAGTCGAGGTAACTTTGTACCTGTGTTGAGCTGGGTCGGATGGATCATAAGGCTGTGGCGATTGTCCAAATGGTATAAATGTTACGGAACCTCAGAGACGGTGTGTAGGAGAGTGTGAACGGGTTCCATCAGCTCAGTATACCGTACTGAGCAGCAGTTTTCTTGTCTTGAGTAATATTATAACGGTAGTTTTTTGTGTTGATATTATACGAGTATTACATGAACATTGTGTTACGTTTTATGGGGTGGTATGTATTGTCGTCTGTTTAGGTTGTGAAGGTCTTTTGATATTAAGAAACACGTTCTGGAAGGGTGGTCTGCTGAAGGAACTTGCGAAACAAGTTGTCGCGCAGCACTGCTTGGAGCCTCCGCGGCGGCACCTCAGCGTACCAGCACCGACGCCTGTGCTGAGGCAGTAAACCCCCTTTATTTCTGGGGCTGCATAAAGGTTTTTGGTATCAATCGACGGCACAAAACGACTGAAAAAAAACCCAACTATTTTTGAGTTCCTAACCTTGAAACCCACTCATGTTTTGAGAATTTCAAAGAACTTATTTAACAAATACTTTAGCCCTACCAATGTGCTTTCCAATATGATGCATAACATTTCCCTACTCCCAGTAGTTTCGTCGCTAGGGCTCGAAACGTAAACCCATTTGAGAGCGATTTTGACGAACTCCAGACACTTTGTCGTTTTTGTCTAGTGTGGCATTGCTATTGCCTCTAGAAGGCTGTAATTTGACATGTAGCCCCTCTTGGCAATGTAGTTTGACCAGCTCGAAGGATTTTGTGATAGCTCGATTCCAAGTTTATCGTAGAGCCGTCACAATATAGCCTGTTTTTCGGCTTTTTTGCCGCGATTTGGACACGTCCTACATTTTTGCTTATAACTTTTAATTATTTATTAGTGCTTTTCAATTTTTTGTTTCTGATTATTAATCTGTATTACTAGAGCTTTCATTTGCCACCAAGCACGCCTTCCTAGCTTCAGTAGTTTTTGCTCGAGGTTGACCGGAACTCGCGACGAAAATTCGCCGAATCTGACTAAAATTAAATGTAATATTCATAAATGGGAAGAAATAGGGTTTACTAATATATAAAAAAATCACATGTATATATATATATATATATATATATATATATATATATATATATATATATATATATATATATATATATATATATATATATATATATATATATATATATATATATATATATATATATATATATATATATATATATATATATATATATATATATATATATATATATATATATATATATATATATATATATTGAAATGCTTTTAATACAAAATAGTAAACATATTGAAGTGTTCATATATGAATTTTTATGCAGATATATTAATTTTTGTGGCGTCAGAAAGGTATTTCATCGCGGCGCGTGAAATGAGTCAGATTCGGCGAATTTTCGTCGCGACTTCTGGTCAAGCTCGAGCAAAAACCACTGAGGCTAGGAAGGCGTGCTTGGTGGCAAATGAAAGCTTAAAAGGGTTTACGTTTCGAGCTCTAGCGACGAAACTACAGGGAGTAGGGAAATTATATGCATCATATTGGAAGACACATTGGTAGGGCAAAATTATGTGTTAAATAAGTTCTTTGAAATTCTCAAAGAATGAGTGGGTTTCAAGGTTGGGAACTCAAAAAGTTTTTTTTTCAGAGTCGTTCTTTGCGAATTTATTCGATTGTTTACCCTTTCGAGTCAGTTTTTGAGCCCATTCGCTTATTAAGAAATATAGCCCTTTCATTTTGCCGTCCATTGATACCAAAAACATTTATGTAGCCCCAGAAATAAGGGAGTTATGGCGATTCGCACCAAAGCGGTTGATTTTCCAAAATTCGCGGCTTAATGACAAGGGCGCCGTCCATTACTTGAGATGTCACTGGCTGAGGCTTTGAGACTTGAAAGGCGAACGAAGGTATGCTTCAGCCTCGTGTGTTGCTCGCCAGTGTTTATGGCTGCGAACAATGCACGGCTGTGGCTGCCTGGGAGGTAAATATGTTGAGTGAAAGAAAATCATTGCTTCATTGTGGTGTTTGAACCGTGTATGTGTAATATGCACTCTCTAGTATATATGTAATCATTGCTTACGAACTTGCAGCCGCTTTTGGTTAAAATGATTATATTCGAATTCCTTCTACGAAATGGTTAGCAATGTATTATCCAGTGGTTCATGTTGTTTGTCTAGTAAAAGACGATTTAGTTCGGGCGTCGTCAACTGACGCTTTATCTTGGTTTAAGTGTCGAGGGTTAAGTTAGGTGTTTGGGTCATATGACTAGTTTTAGCATCGTGGTGTTTTACAGGTCAGGCCAGGCGGTGGCGGGAACATTTGCCTAACAGTTTGCCAGGCGGTGGCGGGAACATTTGCCTAACAGTTTGCCAGGCGGTGGAGGACTTTATCAGCGCGAAAAGCACATTTAACCTAAAAACTTAAAAGACGGAGCGTATTTCAACTCTTTGCCAGGCGGTGGCGGGAACATTTTAACAGTTTGCCAGGCGGTGGAACATTTGCCTAACAGTTTGCCAGGCGGTGGAACGAACGTCACGGTCGGTTCCTGTGACGGCGGTGGCGGGAACATTTGCCTAACAGTTTGCCAGGCGGTGGCGGAGTGGTCAGCTTGCGGTCATCGTGAGCTAGGTTCGAGTCACACCGAACGACGGTGACAGCTTTAAACCATCGCCGGGTGACGGAAGGTTACCCACGTGCTGCCCAGATCTTCAATCAACACAAACTTCAACGACTTCTTTTTAATGTAGCACTGGGGGGCAGCAGGTGCCAAACAAGAGTCATTTATCCCGGCAGACATTATGAATAATACCTGCCTGCCTGTCTGCGCCACTAACGGACCAGGGTCGTCGAAGAGGCACATCAAGAGAGCCTACCGGTGCTAGAGACAGCATCTAAAACACAAATACAGTCTGGTGACGAGAGACTTCGACTCACCTGCCCCAGTCGTCGCCGCTCCGCCTCCGGCATCGCTCCGCTCAAAAGACGAACGTCGGCATAGATGCTGCTTCCCAGGTGCCTCACGAGCAGCTCGGCCATGTCCGTGGCCCTCTTCCAGCGCGGTGGCCAAGGCACTGGTCCCCCACTCCCCGCTGAGGAAGGACCACGCGCCGGCTCGGTGCAGGAAGGCCGCGCTCACGGGACATCTGGCGCGCACAGCCTCCACCATGAGGGCGCTGAGTGCCTGTGGCTCGTCCTCGGGCCACGCAGCACGCCAAGGGTATCTCCTCGATAGTCTTCATGAGAGCGGCAATGCCCTCTACAAGCGCCTTGACACGGCCCCGTTCCGCCCGCAGCCGACACAAGTAAGTCTGTGGGGAGAGAGAGTGTGGGTCACGGACACGTGCTGGTGAGTGTTGTGGCAGCGGTGAACGGTACAAGAAACTTCTCTCCCAACCTTTCCTCAGCCTGCCATCACCTTCCTTCACTGGTGCAAGTCGTCAGGAATGGTAATGGTGACAATCTTATTATATAGTCACATCCATGTCCTGCATAACGTTGGCAGAACTGCCGATAAAAATATTGTGCTCTGTTCTAAGTGACTACGTGATAAAACTCACTGACCAGATAAATTACATCATAAACTAATTCAACAACAACAACAAAAAACAGATAATCAGGTCTCGTATCTCTATGTTTACATTGTGACACAACAGAATGGGACCATCCCTTCTAATGGAAGATGACGAACGTCACTAATTTCAGAGATGGTGCCAGGTAGGTGATTGCAGTCCCCTTAAGGAACCCTCCGCCTGTTACTCTTGACCGCGAACTTTTTTTTTCGGCTCCTCAAAATGTTTTTTTATACCTGTTTTCAAATACCAAAAAAAAAAAAAATTTGCGAAAACGACCGTTTTCTCGGTAGTACGAGGGGGGAGCCACAAGGTAAGCTAAGGGATGGTGCTGTGTCAGGTACAATGATGTATTTCTTCAGAAATATCACAAAATGAAGCAAACAAAACCTTATATAGTGTGTGCAATGGTGTGAATAATGCCGTAAAATAGAAATGCAGAGGGAGGACTACTCATTGACACCAATGATAACATTTCTTATTGGCAGGGAAAATTTCGTTGTAGACACCTGCAGCTTTCACAGATTATGGATAAATGATAGAGGAGTATTTATTTTCTCGGAAGTCATTTTCTTAATTATGCGGATTTTACAGCCTATAATTAAACGGTTGGCAAATAACTAGAGTTTACGATGAGAGAGAGCTGTTAGTTACCTAGAAAGTCGCTCACGAACAGACTATTCATAACACACCTCGAACCAAGAAGAAGGTTCTAGAATGTGAACTAGCCCCTGAGGCGCTGAGCCTCTGAGGGGCGCCAATGGTCAAACTGCTGACACCGCGGGATTAGTGTTGCCCAAGGCAAGGTGCCTATATTCCGAACTAGCATTGTCCACATGAGTGAACAGAGTAGAGATTGCTGTCAGTAAACGGTGAGGAAGAAAAGGTGAGGTTCAGAAGAGGAGAAGTGGTTTTCCACAGAATGGAAGTTAAAGCAAAGACCGCGAGTGTTGCAGAAGTTAATAAAGAAAAAGGTTGAAAATCTATCAGAGCACCTCTCAGGTCGGGAACCGAAAGTGGGGGCCGCTCTTGGGGTATTTGAGGTTCCCCTCCCAGACGGGGACTCCGAGGCAGTACGTCGACTAGTTCTATTTTATGTTGATTAATTTTGGGGAAGTGGTGTGTGTGTGTGTGTGTATGTGTGTGTGTGTGTGTGTGTGTGTGTGTGTGTGTAGTGTGGTGTGGAAAGTAAGAGAATCTCTTTACAGAACATGCTGAACTACTCTCTGGTGTTAATGGGACAATAGGAAAACGGAAAGTGAGGACACGGGAAGGGACTTTGGTGGGCTTGCAGCACCCACCTTGCTTCCAGTATATGTCTCACTGGGAGTGGCTTACGCCCGTTTAGGGAGGTGTCTTCCTTCTTACTCCCGGAAAAAAAGGTGAATCTTTTCAAGCATGTTTTGTATGTACATGAGACACAAGCACGGGCGTGGCATACTGAGAGCTTGGGGTGTACCCAGTGAAACTTATGCCAAGTGTAGGATGATGAGCAACTGGTCCAGACTAATTGTAGGGAAAATGCCATATTGAGTTTTGTTACTTGTTTGTTACAGTTACACAAGTCTCAGGTGGATCCATTGCCAGGGTTGGATTATATAAGGAGAATATGCATAAAATGTGGAATGTCGGGTGTGTGGCTGTCTCAAACTACACATATACCTACAGGGGTTAAAGAGGTTTTGAACGGTGGTTAAAATATATTTTGGTAACAACTTATTGGAACGTAACAATAACAACAAAAAATAACATTTGCAGTAATTATAGAACTTTTGAAAAAAGTTTGGAATGGAAGAATACTTTGTAAAACTAGCTAAAATTGATCGCCTTTACCTAAGAACATTTCACACTGGAAATAATCAGTTACGGTCAGTAGTGAGTCAGTGACAGATATCGCGGTAATAGAAGGGAGGAACGTTATTGTGATAATTGTAACGATGGTCAGACATGCTTCGTCTCGGTACCAGAACCAGGCTATTATTCCGCTAAGGAGCAGGTTCATCCCTGCCTATGTAAAGTAAGCCCAAATCAACTTAAATTCACTACACTAATGCAGAGTTGAAATGTAAATCTATTGAATATCGGCTCATCTGTATTTCCTCCTGCCTACGACTTGAACTCTTTCAAGAGGAGGGTATCAGGACACCTCTCCTCCCGAAATTGATTTCTCTTTTTGGCCACTCTACTCTATTTAGGAGCAGTAAATAGCGGGCTTTTTTTTCATTATTGTATATTTTTTACGCCCTTGCACTGTCTCCTCTGCGGTAAAAAAAAAGTTTCGAGACTTTAGGTAGATAACAGCAGAGAAATCGTCTGCTGAAAGGTTTGGTGACACAGTATAGGTCACGCACCACCTTCTGAATACTATATCAACATTAATGAGGGGTTGTGCTTCTACTTTTTTGTGAGGTCTGAGCAGAAGAATACATTATTATATTTATTGTTACCCCCCTCCCCCCCCACCCCACCCCCCACACCGGTAGAACGCCCCTTGCAGAACCCATACTGGCATTCAGATTGAAGGTCAGAAGTTTATAGAGGCCTAAGAAATTTCCTGTTAACGATTGTTTCATAAGCTTTAGAAATTCAGGAAAGTATTGTCTCCGTCACGTATTTTCCTCTTCCCTCCACACACACACCTCTCTTGGACAGAATTGAGAGGGTACCTCTTCAGCTCAATGGTAGAGGAGTGGCTTCCCGTCAAACTGGTCAAGGGTTCACTCCCTGGCGTCGATAATGGTCGTTTACCATTTTCTGAGTCTGGACCAGTATCATGTGTGTTTACATACATGCAAAAGCCATGTGGATGTACAGGAGAGTTGAATTCTAGGTGTTACAATTCTGTCAACAAAATTTTGAGAAATGCAACGCCTACTAGGGTGACGGATCCGTACAAGGTCTTCAACACTGAAACGATGCTCATCGTCCGCCGGCTGACCTCGCTGTGCCACTCTGTCAGTACCAAGCAGCCTGACCTTGTACCTGAACACCTGGCCGGCAGGGGCGGATGCGGAGTCGTTAACTAGCGGCTTCTCGTTACAGCGGCAAATTGGCTCGGCCACACAACAGCCTTTCCTCGTCAGTGCCGTTATCATTGTTCTGTGGCAGCTTTAAGATATTTCGTTACCCGAAGAAACGATGGCAAAACGATAACTGACTGATATTCACCAGCGACTGGTGAATGAACTACGAACGTTGGCAGCGTTGTCAATCAGTAGCTTCTGGAGTGCTTTATTCGTATGTTATAAAAACAAACAAACAAAAAAATATCAAGCTGCTCCATAACACTTGTGGCGGCGTGACGTCTTAACGCGTCTGACCACAGTCGACGTGCGTCGGGTTGTGTTGGCGGCAGACGTGACAGATGCCAACTCTGCCCCAGATTTATGAAGCTCCAAACGTTCCTTTCCGCAACAGACGGGGACAATCGACTCCCGTGAGCAACACTATGGACCTGCTGCAGCAGCAGTGTTGCATATTCTTCTGCAGAAGTGAGGTCGTCAGGCCAAAGACCTGCAGCGTGTCTAATAAGTCACAGTGGCTCGTCCACGCAGCGGTGGGCGGTGGTGTGCACACAGGAGCGATGCACTCCCCCGTGGCGAACACCACCCTGTGGAACATCTCGTGGTTGAGGCAGGAGGCACGGTTTGAGGTGCACCTCTTTTCTTCCTCCCTCACGCTGGCGATCCCGTCCCAGGCAGCGGGTGGTCCCACGGATCTTGACAAGTGTTGATTCAACTTCCTCATGCTGAAGAGTGTTCCTCATCCTGAAGAGTAATTAACATCGGCGTCAGCGTCCTGCTTTACTAGATTGGCGAGTCAGCTCCCCAAGTTGGTTTCAAGAGTTTCCTGTTAGGCTGGCACGGCCACAGGCTCAAGTCCTTGGTTCACAGCCAGAATATGAGCTAACAACTCTCTCTCTCTCTCTCTCTCTCTCTCTCTCTCTCTCTCTCTCTCTCTCTCTCTCTCTCTCTCTCTCTCTTATACTAGAATACATACAAATTTTACAGAGAAAATTACACCCTACATAACATAGGTTTAAAAAGTAAAATTTTGTAGGCTAAAGGTTACATAGTTAGTGTTACCTATCTTAAAACCTAACTCTGCACACATTTATTATCTGCGGCTAAGCAACCAGCCATTCACCGCTGTTTTAAAACTTTGGAGAGTGACTCCTCTAAGGTTCGGCCGAGTCACCAGTAAGTCGTTCCATAAACCTTCCTTATCCAGGTTGAGTACCCACGGATGCGGGCATAATTCGGCTGTACCTTATCGTCCAGGAAGGTTTCGCTCACAAACACTGTCTGCCCGTTTCCTGTTTATTACACTGTGAGTTAGCTCGCCAATATTTGTGTGGAAACCTCTAATGTTGGCCGAAATTATTTTTAATTCACCTTTGGGCGGTTTGTAACGCTGGGTGTTGGTGTGTCCCGGCGCCATAATGAATGTTGTGACCGGGCGTGATGACGGGCCAAGGAGACTGAGGGACTGGGAGGGCGTGGGGGGCTAGAGGTGAACCGCCCGCCCCAAAGTGTGATGGATTGTGCAGCTCTGAGGGTTGGTGCAGCTGCAAGGCAACGTTTTTTTAACTCTCTCTCTCTCTCTCTCTCTCTCTCTCTCTCTCTCTCTCTCTCTCTCTCTCTCTCTCTCTCTCTCTCTCTCTCTTTACAGGCCTCCAGGGCAATCAATCGATGATAATGTTGAAATGTACAGTGTCTTAAGGCAGTCACTTAATAACAGCGACTCACTGATATTAAGAGACTTTAATCGCCCTCATATTGACTGGGCGACACTGACGGGTACAGGAGGCGAGTCACATAGAATTATCGAAATTTTAGAAGATAATTACCTAAGCCAAATGATTACTGAACCAACTCGAGAAAATAACATACTAGACATTGTCCTAGTCAGTAATGTAACGGTAGGAGAACATCTCGGTTCTTGCGATCGTAAATTACTGCGCGTCGTCATTAGAACTCAAACAACAGTGGCTGAAAATAAAGTAATAGTACCCAATTTCCAAAGAGCAAATATAGTAGAAATCCGACAAAAACTAACGAAAATTCAACTATCAGATGATGGCAACGTAGAGGAAGCCTGTCTTAACTTTAAAAATAATTTACTCACTCAGCAGAACACATTTGTCCCACTGTGCGAGAAGCGAAGTAACACCAATGAAAGTCCACCTTGTTTTAATGGCGAAAGTAAGCAGGATAAAGAAAAAGCAAAACACTCCCGAAAACAGTGCACGTTATCTTGAAGTCAGTCGGCGAGTAAAAAGATTAGGATGTCAGGCAAAGCGTAGATATGAAGAAAACATTGCAGCCAACTGTAAAAATAATCCGAAATCCTTCTTCAGTTATATAAACAACAGAAAGGCGAGTTGAAGTTGAATTGGACCTCTTAACAAACAGTGACGGAAATTAGTGACTGAAAGCCAACACGTTGTGAACTTGTTAAATAATTATTTTTCCTCGGTATTAGATACTAACAGTCTTCTCGCCAATACCACCAACACCAACGACGACAACAGTACTGTTACGCCACCCCCCACCAGGGGGCAGCATGAGCCAATGCAAGATGGCGCCACTATAAACACTCGCCTGCGCCAGAACGGGCTGGGCCGACCATCAGGCCCCACCTGGAAGAAGCCTTGGGCCGACCATCAGGCCCCACCGGGAAGATGCCTACCGGCGCAATAGGCAACAACGTAAAAAAAAAAAAAAAAAACACAGAACACCGAGGGGAGGCGACACGAGGCAGGGCACAAAGGATACACGTTCAACACTAATTTCTAGTTTAATGACAGGTTCCTCACACAGTACAGCAACTCTCAAGGGCACAGAACAGTTAATCAGGCACACAGAGGCACGACAGACTCGCACACGGCTCACGAACGGGGCATTCAGCTGAACCCCCGCCAGTCCAGACACGCGTCTTGCTCACACTCGCTTCCGCTCGCCACCCTCAACTTCCCCTCAGCAACTCTCCTGCCCCAACAAGTAGAGCTGCACCATGCTGAGCTAACATTGCATCTTGCTACAATTTCATCACATTACACATACAATCATACACATTCGTAACACTATCCCCTTCCTAAAGAGGCAGTCGACCCGGCTGCCCCAACATTTAAAAAGAAAACACATAAAATAAATCAAATTAATCAGTCCCCTGGGACATCACTAAAGTCTCTTAACCATCCCGGCCGTCGCCTCTCTCGCCGAGGGCGCCGCTGGGGAGATGCGGGCGGCGGTAGGCAGGCGGTGGCACCCAGAGCGGCGTCGTCGGCCCCAAGTCCTTGCTCAGGGTCATCACTGACGTCTGCCGCTTCGCCCGCACCGCCCATGTTCTCGCTCGCCCCTTGGTCGACCTCTGACACGTCGTCGTCGCTGCTGCTGGGGCTTACGTCCTCTCCTTCCCCGCCGTGGCCCCAGGAATAGCGCCCTGGACCGTGGTAACGCCACAGCCGGTCCACGTGGACAACAGACGGGCGCTTTCGTCCCCGTCGAATTCGGTAGGTGACGTCAGAGAGGGCTGCCACCACCGTGTACGGCCCCTCCCAGGGGCTCTGTAGCTTCGGCGAAAGCCCTCGTTTACGGCGGGGGTTATGCAGCCACAATCTGTCACCCACGGAGTACCTCACGTCCCTCATGTGCCGGTCGTATGTCTCCTTCATGGCCTGGCCTGCCACCTTGAGCTTGCCCCGCACGCGTCGGTGCCCCTCAGCCAGGCTTTCCTGCAGTGCCGCTGCGAAGCCAGAGGTGACGGTGAGCAAGCTCACGTCGGGAGGCCGCCCCGTGGCCAAATCCACCGGTAGCCTGAGCTCCCGGACGAACATTGAACACGGAAAAATACATGCAATACACATATATTAGTCTGTCCTACACCACGTCCTCCACAGTCTCTTCTCGCGCCCCCAAGGGCTCCGCCTGTCAACCACGCCGTCGACCAGCCGCCAGTCCTCAGTGGGCTCTTCCACGCCATCCGCTCCACGTGACGCTCGGGACAGTCGACACCGGCTCCTGGCCTCCACCCTCGGGGCAAGGTGCCTTCGCCCGGCTATGACTACCTCCCCACGCAGCCATGCTCGAAAACCTCCTGGAAGCAAAGGGCACCTCTCCGGTCACCCTCTCCAGCTCCCGTCCGAGGCCACCACAAACCTTACTGGCCTGCGCCAGGTAGGCCCAGCAAGCATGGCTCGTCTCGATCGGCGACGTCCATCGGCCGGCGCTCCACAGCGCTGCCTACGCCGATACGAGCCTCCACTGGCCCCTCCAGCAGCACACACTACCCCGGGTCAGGCCGCGTCGAGCACTCCTCAGCCCCCGGTGTCCACTGTCACGCGTCGTGGCTACAACCGCTAAGCCTCCCACTGGCAGCACGCTGGTCGGGCGGCGGCAGCTTACTCAAGGCGGGGCCCGAGGGCGGGAGACGTCTGAAAGTCGGCTCCCTTTTCCAGCCCGTCCACGTTTCCCGCCCGCGCCGCGTCCCTGGGCCTGGGACAGGCACTCGAGCGGTGGCCTGACTGGCCACAGTCCTTACAGCGCGGCTGGAGGGCGTCGGGGCTCAGCCGGTCGAGGGAACGCGTCCTTCGCTCCCCCGGGCACCGACTACGCCTGTGCCTCTTCTCGCCACAGCCCCCGCACGTGCCATGGAAACCCTCTGGGCTCGCCTTCCTCGACGCTGCCTTTATCTTCACCTTTGCCATCCGGCCCCGGAAGTCATGGCAGGGCGGGGCGGCCGCCCCCAGGCCGTTGGTCGTCGTCAAGGCCCCGAACTCCAAGGCCCTCGTCAGCGCGTCATCAGTCCACGGCAGGGGGTGAGAGTCCTTGCCAGTCTCGTCCCTCAGCGCCCGGCAGTCCGCACAGAAGCGCTGCATGCCGTCCTTCTTCATATCCAGGACGACTGCTGAGGGCCACGGACTGTCTGTCCGCTCCATCACCCCCTGCGCCGCCAGCTCGTTGACGGCGCGCTGCAGTTCCTCCCGCCTGGCCGGCACGACACGTCAGGGCGGGCTCCTGGTGGGCACATCTTTTCCCGTGCTGATGTTGTGCTTCACCAACCCCGTGCAGCCCAGCAGGTCCAATTCACCCCCGCTGAACACGTCCGCGCACCGAACCAGGGTGTGGCGCACCTTCGTCTGCGCCTCCGTCAGGCGAACGGTGCTCCGGTGCGCCGAATCCTCCAGGAAGTCGGGAAGCGGCCTCACAGCGGCCGACTCCGCGCTCCCCGATGCCTCCTCTTGTTGTTCCACCTCTTCACAGGTGCCCAGCTTGGCACCAGCGGGTACTTTCCGAGCCTCGTCGGAGGAGTTAGCCACCAGCATCGTGACTGACTCCCCCACTGCAGTCGCTCCGCCGCGACTACCTCTGCACAGCCAACCTTCAGGAGCAAAGGCGCCTGTCCGCGCAGCCTCTCCAGCTCCCGTCCAAGGTCGGCACAGGCCTCGCCCTGCGGCAGGTAGTCGAGGCCCAGCACGCACGGCTCGTCTCGATCGGCGACGTCCGTCGGCCGGCGCTCCACAGCGCTGCCTACGCCGATACGAGCCTCCACTGGGTCCTCAGACTGCACGCAGTGCCCCGTGACGCCACACAGCCTCTATGGCGCTTCCTGGAGTCGTGTGGCGGCCAACATGTAAGGCCGCCCCAAGGTCCTCTAGGCCGCGGCGCCCACCGCCAAGCGGCCTGGCTCGTCCACTTAGCCCCGCAGCATTGTTGCAAACAGCAACGCCTCCTCAGATTCGCTCCATCCCTGGGCAGCAGCTGACATTTCGACCTGGGCAACATGGGACTCCCATGCCACCTTCCCGTCGTGCTCCGCTGGCTTAAGCCTCCCTGAGCGCCAGGAGGCTGAGGGGCCGCAGAGGGGAGCGGGCGGACCACGTGGGCTGCAAGCCGGCCGACATGGCGGAGAGGGAGGCGGTGAGAGAGGCAACGTGGCGGGGTTAATGGGTCCGGCCCCAGCACCAGCTGGACCCAAGGGAGCGGCTCCGACGGCTCTCCAGCCTCCTGCAGCCTCCACCGGCTCCGCCACGACGCCACCAGGCTTCAGGGGCCCTTCCTATGGGCCCCACGCGGAGCCCAGCCAGTCCACCACCCAGGCACCCGCCGCCAGCACGCGTGACGCTTCTTGTTCCTCCCCGTGTGACGTTGCCAACTCTCGCCGCTGCCTCTCCGCCTCCACCTCCTCCCTCAGGCCCTGGACCTCGTCTTTCAGAGTCTGCTCCTCTCCCAGCAGTTCACTCTTCACGCTGTTGCAGGCCTTGTCGGTGTACTGCTGGGTTTCCGCCTTCAGGGACGAGAGACTGCTCTGGAGGACCTCGGCAAGATGGCGGGCCTGCTCGCGTGCCTGTTCAGCCTGCTCGTGTGCTCTCTCGTCTGCCCTCTGAGCCTGCTCGCGTGTCCTCTCTTCTGCCCTCTGAGCCTGCTCGCGTGCTCTCTCTTCTGCCCTCTTTTCCATCTCGGCCAGCATGGCAGCGAACAAGTCCATCTGGCCCGGCTTCACCTCACCCGCGTCAGCCTCGGCCTTGCCCGTCTCCTCACCCTCACGGCGACCATTGGGGGACGCCATGACGACTCGGCGCACTTCACTGCTCACTTCTCCCACTCCTGACACCAAGTGTTACGCCACCCCCCCACCACACACCATCCACTGGCAAGCAGGCGGCGTGATCCCCAGAATAACCACACAGAACACCGAGGGGAGGCTCGAGGCAGGGCACAAAGGATACACGTTCAACACTAATTTCTAGTTTAATGACAGGTTCCTCACACAGTACATCAACTATCAAGGGCACAGAACAGTTAATCAGGCACACAGAGGCACGACAGACTCGCACACGGCTCACGAACGGGGCATTCAGCTGAACCCCCTCCAGTCCAGACACGCGTCTTGCTCACACTCGCTTCCGCTCGCCACCCTCAACTGCCCCTCAGCAACTCTGCTGCCCCTGCCTCCTCGAGGTTGGGCGTTCTGTATCGTCTCCGCCAGTTCTTCTCCCCCGCGCAGTTGCTATCCATATACAGGGGCCTTGTCCGCCCTCGTATGGAGTATGCATCTCACGTGTGGGGGGGCTCCACCCACACAGCTCTTCTAGACAGAGTGAAGGATAAGGATCTTCGTCTCATCAACTCTCCTCCTCATACTGATAGTCTTCTACCTCGTAAATTCCGCCGCGATGTTGCCTCTCTTTCTATCTTCTATCGATATTTCCACGCTGACTGCTCTTCTGAACTTGCTAACTGCATGCCTCCCCCCCTCCCGCGGCCCCGCCACACACGACTTTCTACTCAAGCTCATCCCTATACTGTCCAAACCCCTTATGCAAAAGTTACCCAGCATCTTCACTCTTTCATCCCTCACGTTGGTAAACTCTGGAACAATCTTCCTTCATCTGTATTTCCTCCTGCCTACGACTTGAACTCTTTCAAGATGAGGGTATCAGGACACCTCTCCTCCCGAAATTGACCTGTCTTTTGGCCACTCCTCTGTACTATTTTTAGGAGCAATAAGTGGCGGCATTTTTTTCATTATTATTATTATTTTTTTTATGCCCTTGAACTATCTCCTTTGTCGTATAAAAAAGGGATCGCGAATCGGTTGAGCAACAGACAACAAAGAGTGGTGTTCGACGGATTTTACTCAGAGTGGGCGCCAGCCACTCGTGGCGTCCCTCAGAGCTCGGCTCTTGGCCAAGTGCTCTTCATTATTTACATCAACGATGTGGACGTTGAATCAATAATCTCATTAGTAAATTTGCAGACGACACAAAGATTGGTAACTCGGTTCTCACTGACGAAGATAGACAAAGCCTCCAAGAAGATTGGCATAAAATTTCAGCTTGGGAGATGCCCTTAATGTAGATAAGTGCCAGGTCCTCCAAGTTGGAACAAGAAGTAAGAGGTTCGATTACGAAATGCGTGGCGTTAAACTCAGAGGTGTTCAATGCGTCAAGGACCTTGACGTCAAAGTCGCGTCGAGCCTCAAATTCTCACCGCAATGCATCGATATGATAATTTTGTAATAAGTACCGATGAAATCCTAAATGCTCTCCAATGTTTTAAAACAAATAAAAGTCCCAGACCTGCTGCCATTTTTGGTCGAGGTTGCTCCGGTTGATGAGCGAATAATGAGAGTGAGGCTGAAGCACCCATTGAGCTACATGTTTCTTGCTGCAGTGTACGCTCCTACTGAGATGCGTGAAACTGAAGAGAAGGAGGTCTTCTACGCCAAACTCGACTCCGTATTAGACCAGTGCCCTCCCCGGGACACACTCATTGTCCTGATCGACTTCAGTGCTACTACTGGCACTGACAGATCTCTCCTCCTGAATCTGGATGTTGAGAATTGCGGGTTCCTGGTACCAGAGACCAGAGCTGCACCGCTGCACTTGGTATAGCGTTGCCGGAGGGGTGGCTAAGGAGATTCACCACATCCTCGTAAGTACTTGTTCGATGATCCTTCAGAACTGCACGGTTTACCGGAGTGCTGAGTTCTTTGTAACTGACCATAGGGTTGTTGTTTCAACATTCAAGCTTCATGTCAGGTCAATATGCCGGAGAGAGACAGGAGGGGAAGGAATTATAGGAGAAGGGAACAGATCCCAGGAGACGGGACACAACCCCCGATTAATACCTGGTGCCCATTCACTGCTGGGTGGACAGGGGCGTAGGGTATCGCAAAAGCTGCCCAAATTTTTCCACTCCGCCCGGGAATCGAACCCGGGCTCTCTCGGTTGTGAGCCGAGTGTGCTAACCACTGCACCACGAAGCCCCATGTCAGGTCAAGAAGAATCTCGAAATGCAACACTACTGTGTTCCATCTCGAGAGGCTGAAGGGTCTGGCATGTGCTCAGGAGTATGCAGTGACTGTCCCATATCGGTTCGATGTGCTCAGCACCCTGGAGGACCCTGTAGAACTGTGGGATACCTTCAAACGGGAGACTCTGCAAGCTGCCAAGGAGTGCATTGGAGAGCATCCGTGCCTCCGTGCTGACACCCTGTTTGGTCAAACTCTTCACCTTTGCCTGTCAACATCTATCTTTCCTTCCTGCTGGAAGTATGTTTTCATACAGCCTGTGCTTAAGAAGGGTGACCGTTCCAATCCCTCAAACTACCGCCATATAGCTTAACTTTCCTGTCTATTTAAAGCTTTTGAATTAATCCTTAACCGGAAGATTCAAAAGCACCTTTCCACTTCTAACCTTCTATCAGATCGCCAATATGGGTTCCGCAAGGGGCGCTCTACTGGCGATCTTCTTACTCTCTTAACTGATTCTTGGTCATCCTCTCTTAGCCGTTTCGGTGAAACTTTCTCAGTTGCGCTAGACATATCGGAAGCTTTCGATATGTCTAAGCCTCATTAGAGACGCTGGATAATAGTGAGGAGAGTCGCGCTGCCAGACTTGCTGGGAATGAGAACTCTCCTGAGGAGAGATAAGGAGTGGTATGTCAGGGGTCTCGCTGAGGAAGTCGAGGGTCATTTAGATGCGAATTACCTCTGACCTGATTACTGAGCCCTGAAGAAGCTCCGCTCCAAGTCTTCTTCTCAGGTGAGCGCTATCTGAACACCTGATGGCTACCTCGTGTTGGACATTGATGGGGAGAGGGCTCGTTGAGCTGAGTACTTTGAGCAGTTGTACACGGCGGACCCTCCACGTGGGCAGCTTCCAGTTGCTGGGTTGCAGGTGGCGAATGCTGATCCACTCATCGACGAAAACCCACCCCTCTCTGGCCGAGGTCAGAGGGCCTGTGGCAAAGATGAGGGGTGGAAAGGCCCCTGGCACCTGTATCATTAGTGCGGAGCTGCTCATAGCTGGAGGTGAGGCCATGATCCGCGGGTTGCATGCGGTCTTTACTGCCGTATGGCACTCTGATACCATTCCTCTAACTGGAAGAGGGGGTTGGTCGCCCCTATCTGGAAAGGAAAAGGGGACCGACAGGACTTACACTGCTCTGAGTGCCAGACAAGGTGTTTACCCATCTATTGCTGATAGGAATTCGCAGCCAGCTGTTGAAGCTGCAGTTACCTGAACAGTCCGACTTCACGTCTGGTAAGTCAACAACTGACCGTATCCTAGCTCTTCGCGTACTGGTGGAGCTCCGACGTGAGTTTCGGCCGACGGTGTTTGCAGCCTAGGTCGATCTCAAGAATGCGTTTGATTCAGTGCATCGCGAGGCACTCTGGTAACTCCTGCGACTTCGTGGGATGTCAGCGAGGACTATTGGATTCTAACTGGTCTGTATTCTGGGACAGAGTGTACTGTGAAGTGTGTGTGTGTGTGTGTGTGTGTGTGTGTGTGTGTGTGCGGGGGGGGGGGGGTGGAGGCTTGTCGAGCTTCTTCCTGTGAATGCGGGAGTGAGACAGGGTTGTGTCCTTCTTCCATCACTTTTCAACACTTGTATGGACTGGGTACTAGGCAGAGTCATTGCGGAGCATAATCAAGGTCGAGCAAAACGGCATCTCGAAGAAGTGCTTTATTCCCAAGTAAGTGCTATGGAGGCCGGCACCCTGAGGCCGGCACCCTACTGCCAACTTGATCAAGTATCTCTAATCTCAATGCCTCGGCTCGAATGGAGTTCAAGTTACAAACCCAGGAAACAACACAGTAAGAACCCTTGTTACCATGATATTTAACCCTCACTCCCCACGTCTAAAAAATCTTCAGTTATCACAATCGCTGACATAATGTACGTCATATCATCGTCGTCTTCATCCGTCTCGTCGTCGTAGTGTTCCTCCCGCTCGGACCCATACGCAGTTCGGCGGGGATCAACTTGTAATCTTCCCGGAGGCTGTCTGTTTCGTGTCGACCGTCGAAGAGGTGGGCGCGTGCCGTCCCCAGCGTTCCTGAGGGGAAGTTGCGTCTTGGCGTATGGCGCCTCCCAGGAGTAGGGTGTTGTGTCGTAGTGACACACTTTCACTCGGCCCTTTGGTTCGTCCTCGGGGATGACCTGATAAGACCATCCTCCCCTCGACACCTTGATGACGCGGTAACGGCAAGACAGGTAAGGGGCGATTTTCTTACCCCCTTGAAGCGTCGCTCTGCATTGGAAAGCTTGAGGCGTACGAGCTATCCCACCTTCCTTTGTGCCAGGGCAATCCTTTCCTTCGCTGTCCGCACCGCCCTCTGGATTTTCCTCGTTTTCTCATGCACTTGTCTTCGCGCTGCCTCTGCATCACTCCGGTCTGGAATGTAACAATCGGGGTCACCATGACATACTTCACGGTCGATTACCTCTTCCGGTCATCTGGCGGGGATTCCAAACACTAGCTGGTGTTGTGACTCTTCCGTCGAGGAGTTGTGGCTGAACATCAGATGGGGCACCATTTCAGGCCACTGGTCGATGTTGTTCGTACACAGGCACCGAAGGTTATCCATCAACTGGTTCTGCCTCTCCACCTGAGCCCGGCTGCGGGGGTGGTAGGGTGAACCAAGCCACTGCTGGATACGTGCTTCGCGACAAACTGCCTGGAACATCTCGGAGGTAAAATGCATACCTCTGTCAAAGGACAGAGTGCACGGTAGCCCGAATATGCATATCCATCTATCAAAAAGTCATCGACGCCGTAACATATGTGGCATAAAGGGTGGGCACCATCACTATGTATCGTGTGAGGATGCCTTGCGTGTGTAATACGTATGGAAGCTTGTGTTTGTCGAGGTCGGGAAAGGCCCCACGAAATCGATCTGCGCGGTTTCATTCATGCAATCAGGTATTAACGTACCTTGAAGTGGTGCCTTACCCGGCGTCTTCGTCCTCTTATTGGTCCCACATGCTTCACACTTACTAATGTCGGAGTCGACGCCCTCCCTCATCCCGGGCAACCAGAAACCATTCCTCGCTCTCTCCCACGTATGCCTCCATCCCAAGTGACCGCTGAGGGGTGCATCGTGCACTAGGCGGAGGGCTTGCACTCTTGTGATGCTGGTATCACAGGCACCCAAGTCTCCTTACATCCGTGAGGGCGGGGTGCACTCCGTCGTCCTCCATGGACAACATAACAAAGGATGCCTTGGCTCGACGATCGCATACGAGGTTGGAAGTTGACCAGTCCCCCTTTAACAACGGTTGTTCCATTTTCTGCGCGCCCCTTCAGGACCTCTACCGCCGCTGCTATTTCGTCGTCCTCTTCTTGTGCCTCCCTCAATGTTGTCACGTCCCAGAACGTGCTGTCGAGACAAGTTGTAGTGCTGACCGTCCAGCCGAAGTTCCTTCCCTTTCTTCGCCTGAAGCTATTCTGCACAGGTAATCCGCTATAGACATGGCTGGACTACGGCCAGCCTTGTGTATCGAGGTGATGTCGAACTGTTGTAGAAAATCGATACATCTCCCTCTTCTACCCCGTTCTTCACTTACATCGAGAGAGTTGAGCCAGCGGAGAGCCCGGTAATCTGTGCTCAGATGGGGAAGCGGTGGCTGAGTGGTTAGCGTGCCCGCGCCGCGTCCAGAAGATCCAGGAGGGACGCGGGTTTGAATCCTAGCCGCCACACAGCTGGGATTTTTCAGTCACCGCCGAGTGGCCTAAGACTACCCACATGCTGCCCTGAAGACCATCTATCAACCCGGACTCTAGACAGCCTCTCCAAAAAGGGGCTCAAAGATGAGCTACGGGGGGCAGTATGAGCCAAAACAAGATGACGCCACTTTAAACACTCGCCTGCGCCATCAGGACCCATCGGTGAGAGAGCCTACCGGCGCAATACGCAGCGAATTAAAAAAAAAAAACTGAGAGGAGTACAGGTAAATCCTTAATCCTTTTATTGCGACGATCACCGACAAAAATTCCTTTTCGGTCGCTGAATAACGTCTCTCCGCCGGGGTGGGGGTATGGTGGAAAAATGCAACCGGAAGCAATCGTCCATCTGTTTGCAAGCATCGCACCTGTCCCTATATCGCTTGTGTCTGTCACAGGCACGTAGCGCTTCTTGTAATCCGTGAGGTTTAAAGAAGCTGCATGTGCCACCTGCGACTTGAGATTCTGAAATGAGTGCCCATCTCCTTAGTCCAAACCAGTCTTTGGTGAGGGTTCTTGTCCAGGGCTTTATAGAGCGGCTTAGCTGTCTCTGCCATGCCTGGTAACCAGCGCTGTACGTATGAAAACCCACCGAGAGCCCTCCTAAGGTCACGTATTGTTGTTGGCCTCGGAACTGTTTTCAGATCGTTCACTCTTTGTTTACTCATACTAAGCATCCCATCACCCACAACTGCGCCAATATAATCTACCCTACGGACTCCGAAACGGCACTTTCTAGGTGCTAACTTCAGCCCGGCATTCCTTATCTTGGCCAGGACTTCACGTAGTCCATCGTTGTGTTCGGTCTATATCTCGCCCCAGATCAGGATGTCGTCTATGTAGCAGAGGGTGTCGATGTAGTCACATTCCCCATGTATGGTAAACATCATCCGCTGGAACGAACACCCAGCCACTGTAAACCCAAACGGGTTCCTCCCTGCCCACTCGTAATGCCCCCGAGGCACCACAAACGCAGACACAGCACTGTCCCTCTTGTCCACGGGCATTTGGTGGTACCCTGACTTTGCATTGAATACGGAGAAGAAACGAGCCGTCCCGAGCCTATCGAGGAGGTCGAAGTGCAGAATCCTGATTTCGATAGCGTCAGCGGCAATGAACCTCGACGACAGGCGGTCCAGTATGTTGGCGTCGTCCTTCCCCCATTCTGTGTTCAGCTGCACTTGTTGCTCTACGTAGGCAGCCGTCCGTCCCCGTAGACGAAGGCGTAGCATGACAGCCCGGTAGTCCGGCTTATCCCACACTTTCACCCCTCGCAAGACGTTGGCATCCTCAACGAGGGTGTAGTGAGCATGAAACGCCCGGAATGCTGCCGGGGATGTGTCGTCGCCGAAGGTTACCGTCAGGGGCACCTCTTGTGGGCGGGGTGCGGGCGTAGAGTCCGTAATATCGTAGTTTCCCGCTGCCACCAGTCACGGTCGAGCAAAACGGCGTCTCGAAGAAGTGCTTTATTCCCAAGTAAGTGCCATGGAGGCCGGCACCCTACTGCCAACTTGATCAAGTATATCTACTCTCAATGCCTCGCCTTGAATGGAGTTCTAGTTACAAACCCAGCAACCAACACAGTAAGAACCCTTGTTACCATAAAATACAATTAACCTTCACTGCATCCATTGGCAATACCAGGATCACAAATCTTGTTTTTGCCGCTGATGCAGTTATCCTGGCGGAGTCACTGGAGGTTTTGGTGATGGCTCTCGAGGCACTGCACGAGGAGGCGAAGACCTTGGGACTTCAGGTCTCCTGGGCCAAGACCAAGGTACAGGTGTTTGGAGGCTTGCTGGATGAAACAGAGCAGTCTGTGCATACGTGTGGCGAGGACATTGAGATCTCAGAAAGTTTCACGTATCTTGGTAGCGTAGTTCATAACAACGGTGAGTCTCACCAGGAAGTCTTACGGCGGATTGGCTTGGTCCACGGTGTTATGGACTCGCTCAACACGAGTATATAACGTTGTCGAAACATGTGCAGAAGGACAAAGACCGGATCTTCAAGTCCCTGGTGCTCCCTGTCTTACTCTATGGGTGTGAGACATAGACGCTAAATGGGGACTTGGAGAGGCGGATTGATGCCTTTTTTTTTTTTTTTACAGCTAAGGAGACAGTTCAAGGGCGTAAAGAAAAAAAGCCCGCTACTTACTGCTCCTGAATAGAGGTCAAAAGAGTGTCCAAATAGAGAGGTCAATTTCGGGAGGAGAGGTGTCCTGATACCCTCCTCTTGAAAGAGTTCAAGTCGTAGGCAGGAGGAAATACAGATGAAGGAAGATTGTTCCAGAGTTTACCAGCGTGAGGGATGAAAGAGTGAAGATGCTGGTTGACTCTTGCATAAGGGGTTTGGACAGTATAGGGATGAACATGAGTAGAAAGTCGTGTGCAGCGGGGCCGCGGAAGGGGGGGAGGCATGCAGTTAGCAAGTTCAGAAAAGCAGTCAGCATGAACATATCGATAGAAGATAGAAGAGAGGCAACATGGCGGCGGAATTTAAGAGGTAGAAGACTATCAGTATGAGGAGGAGAGCTGATGAGACGAAGAGCCTTAGCCTCCACTCTGTCAAGGAGAGCTGTGTGAGTGGAGGCCCCCACACATGAGATGCATACTCCATACGAGGGCGGACAAGGCCCCTGTAAATGGATAGCAACTGTGCGGGGGAGAAGAAGTGGCGGAGACGGTACAGAATGCCCAGCCTCGAGGAAGCTGATCTAGTAAGAGATGAGATATGAAGTTTCCAGTTGAGATTTTGAGTTAAGGATAGATCGAAGATGTTTAGTGTTGAGGAAGGTGATAGCTGAGTGTTGTCAAAGAATAGGGGATAGTTGTTTGGAAGATTGTGTCGAGTGGATAGGAGGAGAAACTGTGTTTTTGAGGCGTTGAAGGATACCAGGTTCCTCTTGCCTCTATAGGAAATAATAGAAAGGTCTGAGGCTATGCTTTCTGTTGCCTCCAGCCTTGAATCGTTAAGTTCCTGTTGTGATGGTCTTCTATTGAAAGAAGTTGAGTAATGCAGAGTGGAGTCATCGGCGTAAGAATGGATAGGACAGTTCGTTTTGGAAAGAAGATCATCAGTGAACAACAGAAAGAGAGTGGGAGATAGGACAGAACCCTGTGGGACACCACTGTTAATATATTTAGGGGAAGAACAGTGACCGTCTACCACAGCAGAAATAGAACGGTCAGAAAGGAAACTGGAGATAAAGGTACAGAGAGAAGGATAGAAACCGTAGGAGGGTAATTTGGAAAGCAAAGATTTGTGTCAGGCCCTATCAAAAGCTTTTGATATGTCCAGCGCAATAGCAAAGGTTTCACCGAAACGGCTAAGAGAGAATGACCAAGAGTCAGTTCGGAAGGCAAGGAGATCACCAGTAGAACGCCCCTTGCGGAACCCATACTGCTGATCAGATAGAAGGTCAGAAGTGGAAAGGTGCTTTAGAATCTTCCGGTTAAGGATTGATTCGAAAGCTTTAGATAGACAAGAAAGTAAAGCTATAGGACGGTAGTTTGAGGAATTGGAACGGTCACCCTTCTTAGGCACAGGCTGTATGAAGGCATACTCCCAGCAGGAAGAAAAGGTAGATGTTGACAGGCAAAGGCGAAAGAGTTTGACCAGGCAGGGTGACAGCACAGATGGACAGTTTTTAAGGACAATAGGAGGCACTCCATCAGGTCCCTAAGCCTTCTGAGGATTGAGGCCAGAGAGGGCATAGAAAACATCATTTTGAAGAATCTTTATAACAGGCATAAAAGAGTCAGAGTGGGGATGAGTAGGAGGAATATGCCCAGAATCGTCCAGAGTGGAGTTTTTAGAAAAAGTTTGAGAGAAGAGTTCAGCCTTAGAGATAGATGAGACGGCAGTGTTGCCGTCAGGACTGAGGAGTGGAGGGAACGATGAAGAAGTAAAGTTGGAGGAGATGTTTTTGGCTAGATGCCAAAAGTCACGGGAAGAGTTAGAGAAAGCAAGGTTTTGGCATTTTCTATTAATGAAAGAGTTTTTGGTTAGTCGTAGAATAGATTTGGCACGTTTCCGGGCAGAAATGTAAGGTTCATGGTTAGCATTAGTTCGAAGGCTCTGGTACCTTTTGTGAGCTGCCTCTCTATCTTTGACAGCACGAGAACAAGCGTCTAGCAGAATCATAGGATATCGATGGAATGGCTTTGTGTCAAACCGGCGACTACTCCGTGAGATTGGTTCGACATAAATTACCTCTTTAGTCCGTCAACGCCAACTCCGACTATACGGGCACGTGGTCATCGAGTTGTCTTTATATGAGACAATCCAGAGTGAAGGAGGCCAAGGGTACGCCCACGGAGATCGTGGCTTGAGCAAGTCGACAGATTGTGCCAGGATGTACTCAGGATGGGAAGGGAGCATGCATGGAGCTTGGCATCGTAAGGTTGGTGAGGCGACGCGCCCCCCGGCGTATGCCCCCACTGACTGACTGATGAATGCATTCATCGATGCAGCAAATAAAGCGAACAGAATGTTAGGACATTAAAATAAACTTTTTATTAAAAAATAAAGAATTAATACTTCCGCTTTACAATAGTTTAGTCAGACCCCATTTAGAATATGCGGTATAGTTTTGGTCTCCCTACCATGCAAAGGACATTGCTAAATTAAAAGATGTTCAACTTCGGACAACAAAAAGGATCCCCTCCTTGCGCAACAAATCTTACGACGAGAGGTCCTAAACCCTTAATATGTTCTCTCTTGAGAAACGTCGTTTATGTGTAAAATTGATCGATTTTTTTTAAATACTTAATGTCTACGAATGTGGACATATTAAAATTGTGTATGATCGATGACACTGCAAACGAGGAATAATGGCACAAAACTGAAATGTAAACAAGTAAATCCAGACTGCACCAAAGTTTTCTTCACCAACGTTGTAATGCGAGAATGGAATAAGCTCCCACCTTTAGTGGTCCAGTGTAACACGATCGACTCCTTTAAAAACAAGCTCGACCGACACTTCCTTCAACTTAATATTAACTGAAGTAGAAATGCAAAGTTTGGAGCCATCTGATTAATGTAGAATCACTTGGGTTTAAGGACAGATCACCTAGTCTGGACCATAGGGTCTGTGTGGTCTGCATTTCTGTATAAATCTGTGCAAATCTCTCTCTCTCTCTCTCTCTCTCTCTCTCTCTCTCTCTCTCTCTCTCTCTCTCTCTCTCTCTCTCTCTCTCGGGAGGTCATGGGGTGAGGACGTACCGCTCCGCAGCGGCGACAAGTGACCGACAAGTGGCCAACTCAGGGCCTCCGGTTCTCTATTACCGTTAGCACTCACCGGATATGAGACCACATCGCCACCATGGAGCGGTGTACTACACAGTGTACAGTGTAAGGCCACAGTGAAGTGCAAGATTGTGCGTTAGCAGCAAGGTCATTGTGACGAGTCCGGCCTCCCTGACCCCCTCATAGCTGCTCCCCTCCACCGTGACGTGACGGACTGTATAGGGACCTGAGAGTGTAATGTACGATGTGTAGTGTCATAGTGGCAGTGCAGTGATCCAGTGCAGCACATTTAATATTATAAGGTGTACACCTGGCAGCGGCGACACTGCGACGAATCCTGTCTCCTCGCCCTTCCCCTACATCTCTCTACCCGGAAAAGAGTATTCCCAGGGGGGATACGCCTGACCTGACTGCACTTGCACTACCTGGCACTTGCCTCCTCGCCTCTCTCCCCCCCCCACTCCCTCCCCCATCCCTGCCTCAACTCACCCACTCAAGTTTTCCCACACCATGGCGTCTCCCACCTTGCCCACTTCTCCAAGAGACTCACCTACTGGCAGACCGTCTCTCCTACACCCTACCACGGAATACCTGCATACAAATTTTACTAAGGTACAACTTCAAAAGCACTGCCGTTCCCTAGGCCTGACGAATGTGTGGGCCACGAAAGATACTTTGGTGGAAATGATCATGGATGCAGCAAAGGAGAATATGGCAACACCGGAGATCATCCCCCCACACCCTCAACCTGACCGTGACACAGATACCCACGCAAACTCAGATAGGGAGGAACAAACACCAACTCTCGAACATGTGTCACAGGATCTGAAAGAAAGCCATGAACAACTAAAAATGGAAATTAGCAAAATATACTCGCTAGTGGACAACATACAATCCCGCCTGACATCCCTAGAGGCGGGAAGCGTGGGACAGCAAGGCTCAGAGGATACACCGGCTCCCCGTGTGTCATCCCAACACAGCACCCTCGATACAATCAGTGACCTCATCAACCGTGTAACTGCACTAGAAGAAAAAAGTATCGAGGAACAGATGACACACCGCCCTCCCAGCCAGGAATTTACACTACTGGAACAACGCATCGCTACTCTAGAGGCAACAGCGAGGGCGGGACACCTCAACGACTCACCAGCCGGCGACACCGCCCCTCAAGGTCAGGTCACAGGCGTGTCTACTACGTCCACTACACCAAACACCCTTCTTCTCGGTGACGTCAATCTCATGAATTTAAGGATGTGTGACCTGTCAAACAAATGCAAGATAAGAACTCTGCATGAAGCCAACCTTGACCTGATAAAAGCCTGGGTGCAGGAGAAACTTGCTTGGGTTCCTGCATCTTGTGTCATGTATGGCGGCCTCTTCGACCTGCTGGACGACACGGCGGACACAGAAACCATAATCAACAATCTCAGTGCACTAATATGTGAGTTGAAAAACAAAAATGAAAACATGGCTATCTACGTGTGCCAGCTCGTGCCCAGTGTGTACAGTGAATCAATGCAAGAGAAAATTATTGATTTAAATGCACAAATCAGTAAATGGAGTGAAATAAATAGCATCTCTATAATCAACCCCGAACCTGCGTTCAGACTAGGGACAGGTGAAGTAGACGAGGCATGCTATGATTTACCAGGCGAGTACCAGGGCACACTGATAAACAGGCTCGGGGCCACCAGGCTGCTCACCGCTATTGGAAAGCATAATGCTTCTCTCAGAACGTGCATAGACTGGGAAAACTTGAAAAAGAATCAAATCGCTTTTAACACAAGCGAGCGACGAAGCTCAGCACCAGCCTCCCGCCATCCTCACCCTCCCCCATCACAACCAGGACAGCGACGGGTGGCAAGTGGTAGCTAGGAAACGCCGCAGGTCAGGTCGCAGCCCGGCACCTGACCACCCTGGGGCCAGAAGGAACCCTCGGGGACACGGACAGCCCCTTAGGTCCTATCCCACTCACCACACCCATTACTTTGTCCCCATAAGGAACCAATGGGAGGGGCAGGCTGACCACCCCACCTCACATCCCGGGACCCAGCATGACATGAATGCAGGAAGCAGAGAACGCCCCCGTCCCCCCTACTACGATGGTGGCCGCCCCCTTCGAGGATCATACCAATCAACGGACAGTGATAGTGCGTACATGCGTAAAGGCTGCTACAATTGTGGTGAGTTAAATCACAGACAATCCATGTGCAGATACGACCACAAAATCCGATGTACTTCCTGCCACAGATACGGCCATAAGAACAGACTGTGTAATGTCTACAGTGCAAAGGAACATGGCGAGGAAGAAACGGCCGCCGAGTCACTACTAATTAAGGACTGCTTAACAATGGTTCACATAAATGCCCGCTCACTACTAGCTAACATAGATGAGGTGAAACTATTAGTCAGAGAAAGAAGCGTTGATATTCTTTGTGTCAGTGAAACGTGGCTTCTCCCGCACACCCCTGACAGCCACGTCCATATCCCTGGATATCATATGTTCCGTTGTGACAAGGGCCACGGGGGAGGAGCTGGTGTATATGTTCGAGACAATCTCACCAGCAAAGTGATAACGTGTGACCTTGCTAGGCCCAATGGTATTGAGGACCTCTGGATCAGTGTACAGTGCAGAAAACTACCCTCAGTAATAATTGGTTGCGTCTACCGACACCCCAAAGCTCCTCAGGAAACCTTTGACTATATACACGAGACCCTGAGAAACATGTGCCTGAAAAACAAATGTTTTTATATGCTCGGTGATCTAAATGATGATTTGCTATCCTACGGAAATAAATTAAGTACCATAATAAGCATAAACAAATTACACCAGATTATTGACAGACCTACCCGTGTCACCCCTCAGTCAGCCACACTTCTAGACGTCATTATTACTAACAAACAGGACACAATTCTACACAAAGACGTAATACCTAACACTATAGCCGACCATGACCTTATAACGGCAACGTTTAACATCACCAAACCTAAGCGCAAGCCAGAAATGAGAACGTTTCGTCATCTTGGGGCTTACAGTAAAGACCTGCTCTGTGATGCCTTACTAGGCGCTGCTCCCGCCCTAAATGAAATTCCCTCCACGGACAACGTAGACATACAGGTAAACACCCTCACGTCTGTACTATCAAATTGCTTGGAACAATGCGCTCCTTTTGTCACAAAAGAAATCAACAAGCCTTTTGCCCCCTGGATTAACGACGAAATTCGCTCAGCAATGTCAACACGCAACACCCTCCAAGCGCGCCTAAAGCAAAATCGAAATGATGCGGAGTTACTAGAGCAATACAAACACCATCGTAATAGAGTAAAGTCACTACTGCGAAATGCTGAACAATCCTACTACCGACAAAAAATCTACGACTGCCGAGGCAATTCAGCTGCCACCTGGAGAATAATAAAAGACCTCACACCCAACAATAAAGAAACTAATAACAACAACTTCATTAATGAAAATGAAGTGGCGAATAAATTCAATGACCTGTTTGTTAACGTGGGGGAACGCACCTTCCTAAAAACGCAAAACAATCTCAGCATTACAAATCAAAACTGCATTATCCCCCAACAAGATATAAATCACCGTCATCTTTTCAGGCCCAGCCCCGTAGACATGAACACAGTCATATTAACTATCAAACACCTAAAGAACACTAACTCCGCCGGTCCAGATGGGATTGCACTTCAGTACATCATAGATTCACTACCAGTTACGATCACATCCATCACTACTATCATCAACACGTCGATTGTTACAGGAAAATTCCCTACCATGTGGAAACACGCGACCGTCATACCTATCTATAAAAACGGAGACAGGGACGACGTAAACAATTATCGCCCAATATCACTGTTACCTATTCTCTCAAAAATATTAGAGAAAATTGTAGCCCAACAGATGACTACCTTCCTAGAGTCCAAGAAACTTCTCTCCAACAATCAACACGGCTTTAGACCTAAACTTTCAACTGAGACCGCCCTAACTACAATTACAAATAAACTATACAGAAATATGGATGAGAAGAAATTATCCCTTATAACGTTGTGCGACCTATCAAAGGCCTTCGATAGCGTAAAACACGAAATCCTCATAAATAAACTACTCAAGGTTAACATAGACTCTTTTTGGTTCCATGACTATTTAAATGACAGAAGTCAAAAAGTTAAAGTGAATAACACCACGTCTGCGACTGCACCGATAAAATACGGAGTTCCTCAAGGCTCAATATTAGGACCAATTCTCTTTATCATTTTTGTCAACGACCTTGCTGAAGCAATACATGGATGCGAGATAGTTCAGTACGCAGACGACACGCAGCTCGTGAACACTGGTACTATTGATGCACTGCCTGACCTCATCACGGCGGCACAAACGACCTTCTCACTGGCCAGGGAATACTTTAACAAAAGCGGCCTGTTACTGAACACTAACAAAACCCAGTGTATCTTTATTGGGACCAGGTCAGTTATCAAACAAATTCCCCAAAACACCACTCTCCTTTTTGACAACACTCCCATCACTCCCAGCAAACACATCAAAAACCTTGGCGTTTACATGGACTCCCACTTGACGTTTAACATACATATTAACGAAACCCACAAGAAAGTCATTGGTACTCTAATGTTCATAAACAGAATTAAAGATAAATTTGACAATGTAACACGTAAAATAGCTATTGAATCACTTGCTCTAAGTATCATTAATTATTGCCTACCAGTTTACGGCACTACAAATAGCACACTAATTAAGCGAGTACAAAAACTACAGAACTTTGCAGCAAAGATATGTATTGGGGGAGCGAGGAGGCGGGACCACGCCACCCCTTTCATAACACAATTGCACTGGCTTAAAATGAACAAGAAGATAATTTTTGATGTTGCTGTTACTGTATATAAGATAAAATGTAAACTGTATCTAGAGTGGTTCCTGCAGCTGCCTACCACAACTTAGGTGACACGGAGCAGGTACACAACAAGACAGCGGGACAACCTACATGTCCCCCACACCAACACACACTGCGGGACACGTTCGCTCCTTGTACAAGGCCCCAGGCTATGGAGCGCTCTCCCACACCATGTAACACTATCAAATACCATACAAGTGTTCAGAAAAAGACTAAAACACTACTTGCTTGACAATGATATAAATGTCAACTAGAATTCTATCGAGACCACGCTCACACTATTCTGATATTGATTTATATAGCTTAGAAAACTCTTAGCTTAAGTCTTACTTTAAATTGTATGTTATCCAGTAATGCTTGTAATGTATAGAAAAGCCATTTTTATGGAATAAAATGATTCTGATTCTGATTCTGATTCTCTCTCTCTCTCTCTCTCTCTCTCTCTCTCTCTCTCTCTCTCTCTCTCTCTCTCTCTCTCTCTCTCTCTCTCTCTCTCTCTCTCAGCAGGACAGCGAGGGAAGTACTCACGGCGGTGAGGGTGGCCAGCACCCCGGAGGTCACGTCGGGGCTCAGCCAGGCATCCTGCAGCAAGTTGGCAGGAAGCATTGCGCCGCACGCCAGCAGCAGGTTGGTCGTGCGGCAGCGGTCAAGTATCACGGCCAGTCTGAGAGGTGAGTTGCCACCACTGGCGACGGACTCGATGGGGGCTCCCTTACACAGCAGGCGGGACGCCTCCTTCACGTTGTCTCTTTCGATGATGAGGCCAAGCAGCTGGTCATGCAGCTCCTCCGGCGACGCGGAAGACTGGGGAGGAAGAGGCGCCGTGAGGCTGACACACCGCGGGAGGGAGCTGGGCTGTGGGGTTGACACAACGCGGGAGGGAGCTGGGCTGTGAGGCTGACACACTAAGGGAGGGAGCTGGGCTGTGGGGCTGACACACTAAGGGAGGGAATTGGGCTGTGGGGCTGACACAAAGCGGGAGGGAGCTGGGCTGTGGGGCTGACACAACGCGGGAGGGAGCTGGGCTGTGAGGCTGACACACTAAGGGAGGGAGCTGGGCTGTGGGGTTGACACAACGCAGGAGGGAGCTGGGCTGTGAGGCTGACACACTAAGGGAGGGAGCTGGGATGTGGGGCTGACACACTAAGGGAGGGAGTTGGGCTGTGGGGCTGACACAACGCGGGAGGGAGTGGGTCTCTTTCGCTGACACACCTCGGGATGGAGTTGGGTTCTGTGGGGCTGCCACACCACGGGAGAGGGCGGGAACAGTGGGACTGACACTACCCTACGACTGTGGGGCTGACACTAACCTAAGAATTGTGGGGCCACTGGACTTCAGGCTGACACCGCCTTTTGGTGAATAGGGCTGACACCACCCAATGATGTATGGGGCTGACACCACCTTATGGTATATGGGGCTGACACCACCCTATGGACTGTGGGGCTAACGCTACCTTAGGGGCTGTGGGGGTGGAGGGGACTGTGAGGCTGACACATTATAGGAGTGAGGTAATAGCTGCATGTGAAGCTGACATATCCTGAGAAGGAGCGGGAGGCTGTATGGCTGACACCACACGGAAGGAGAGGAGGCAGGGCTGTGGGGCTTACACATGAGGCGAGGAAGAGGGAGTCATGGAGTGTGGGTTAAAATCACTTGGGAGACGGTGGTGAGGCACTGTGTGTCTGGCACCACAGATGAATGGGCAAAGTGGCATAAATAAGTAATAATTTATTTGTAACAGGATGATTTTGTGAGCACTGCTCATATGTATCAAGTACATCATTTGGCAAGGAACTTTTAGGTACAGAAGACCAATGGATCTCCACATTCTCAATTCAGTGACATAATCATGTAAATCATCCTGGCCCAGAGCTGGATCATTTATTAAGAGGTAGTCTTTGTACATCAATAGCGACCAGTCGCAGCTCTGAGAGCCTTTCCCTCCCCCATGTTCAGTACCCGCTTGATACGCGTATTAGACAAGTTAGCGAGGCGAAACTCGCAGAGTGTGAATAAACTGTGGTGTAAAATGCTAAAAAGCCTTGGTTTACTCACGCTTGTTCTTGTGCTGTCAAAGATAGAGAGGCAGCTCACAAAAGGTACCAGAGCCTTCGAACTCCCGCTAACCATGACCTCTACATTTCAGCCCGGAATCGTGCCAAATTTATTCTTCAACTTACCAAAAACTCCTTTATCCATAGCAAATGTCAACACCTTGCTTTCTCTAATACTTCCAGAGACTTCTGGCACTTAGCCAAAAATATTTCCTCCAATTTCACTTCTTCCTCTTTCCCGCCTCTTCTTAACTCAGACGGCAGCACTGCCGTCTCTTCTATCTCAAAGGCTGAACTCTTCGCTCAAACTTTCTGTAACAACTCCACTCTGGACGATTCTGGGCATATTCCTCTTACTCACCCCCACTCCTCCGACTCCTTTATGCCTGTTATTAAGATTCTTCCTAATGATGTCTTATATGCCCTCTCTGGCCTCAACTCTTAGAAGGCTTATGGACCTGATGGAGTGCCTCCTATTGTTCTTAAAAACTGTGCTTCCGTGTTGACACCCTGCCTGGTCAAATTCTTTCACTTCTGCCTATCAACATCTACCTTTCCTTCCTGCTGGAAGTACGCCTTCGTACAGCCTGTGCCTAAGAAGGGTGACCGTTCCAATCCCTCAAACTACCGCCCTATAGCTTTACTTTCCTGTCTATCTAAAGCTTTTGAATGAATCCTTAACCGGAAGATTCAAAAGCACCTTTCCACTTCTAATCTTCTATCTGACCGCCAGTATGGGTTCCGCAAGGGGCGTTCTACTGACGATCTTCTTGCTCTCTTAACTGATTCTTGGTCATCCTCTCTTAGCCGTTTCGGTGAAACTTTCTCATTTGCGCTAGACATATCGAAAGCCTTCGATAGAGTCTGGCACAAGTCATTGCTTTCTAAACTGCCCTCTTTCAGATTCTATCCTTCTCTCTGTTCCTCTATTTCGGGTTTCCTTTCCGGCCGTTCTATCTCTGCTGTGGTAGACGGTCACTGTTCCTCTCATAAACCTATTAACAGTGGTGTTCCACAGGGCTCTGTCCTATCACCCACTCTCTTCCTGTTATTCATCAATGATCTTCTTTCCATAACAAACTGTCCTATCCACTCATACGCTGATGACTCTACTCTGCATTATTCAACTTCTTTCAACAGAAGACCCTCTCAACAGGAATTACATGACTCCAGGATGGAGGCTGCAGAACGCTTAACCTCAGACCTTACTATCATTTCCGATTGGGGTAAAAGGAACCATGTGTCCTTCAATGCCTCAAAAACTCAATTTCTCCACCTATCAACTCGACACAATCTTCCAAATACCTATCCCCTATTCTTCGACAACACTCAGCTGTCACCATCTTCAACACTAAACATCCTCGGTCTATCCTTAACTCAAAATCTTAACTGGAAACTTCACATCTCTTCTCTCACTTAATCAGCTTCCTCGAGGTTGGGCATTTTGTATCGTCTCCGCCAGTTCTTCTCCCCTGCACAGTTGCTATCCATATACAGGGGCATTGTCCGCCCTCGTATGGAGTATGCATCTCACTTGTGGAGGGGCTCCACTCACACAGCACTCTTGGACAGAGTGGAGTCTAACGGCCGTACCATAAGGCAGCCTCCTCGACTATAGAAGCTCTTCGGCCAATTTCTCATACCATAATCTTCGAGGGGCCCGCTCCGCAAGCGAAGGAAAGGTGTTGAGGGGCGAAATTGTTGGAATCTGGCAAGGGGTCGAGATAGGCACATCTTCGTGAGCCCCTTCGCATATTTTATGCGTCAATTCTGCATTTCTCTCATTAATATAGTAATAAATGATCCAGGAATTATAATAAAACGTATTTGATCTAATATGAATCTGCAAAAGTTTTTTAAATAAATTATTTAAAATGTTGTTTAAGACTTTAGGGTTGTATCATGATTTTTAACCCTTGCCGAGTTGCCGTGTCATCACGCCTCCTTGGTCAACTCAAGGAGCTAGGTAGTCTTTTCCTATAGCCCCGATGGGGCTCGAGCACTTATATCTAACGGCTCCTTGCTTGACGCGATGGTAGCGAGGGGCAGAGAAGTGATAACGCCGGGCACATGTGGACTCCTGGCTGTGTGCGTGGAGAGAGGTGGAAACCAAGGGGTGCTGACGTCACCCCCAATCCCCTGGGCCGCCCCTCTCGTAGGCCTGGTGGAAATATGGGCCGCGCAGGGAAGCCAACCCTATCACTCACGCTATGTTCCCAATTATACCTATATTTGCCTTTCAATCAACCATTTTCTTCGTGATTATACATTGAAAAATATGTATGATTACACTAATATATGTAAAATGCTTCACTTATCAATATTTCCGTGTAGAGATGTTTACAGAGGCTACCAACTCAACTCGGAAGAAGCCCTAACGGAGGAAGGGGCCGAGATCACTTTATAGTATCCGGCAGAAAGGGGACACCGTTTAAGGGAAGAGGAAGAGGAAGGTTTAGGGGCTGCCTTATGGTACGGCCGTAAGGCTCTTCGTCTCATCAGTTGTCCTCCTCTTACTGACAGTCTTCTACCTCTTAATTTCCGCCGCCATGTTGCCTCTCTTTCTATCTTCTATCGATATTTTCATGCTGACTGCTCTTCTGAACTTGCTAACTGCATGCCTCACCCCCTCCCGCGGCCCCGCTGCACGTGACTTTCTACTCATGCTCATCCTTATACTGTCCAAACCCCTTATGCAAGAGTTAACCAGCATCTTCACTCTTTCATCACTCACGCTGGTAAACTCTGGAACAATTTTCCTTCTTCTGTCTTTCCTCCTGCCTACGACTTGAACTCTTTCAAGAGAAGGGTATCAGGACACCTTTCCTCCCGAGATTGACCTTTCTTTCGGCCACCTCTTTAGATTCTTTTTGTGAGCAGCGAGTAGCTGGCTTTTTTTATATTATTGTTTACTTTTTTTTGTCCTTGAGCTGTCTCCTTTGTTTAAAAAAAAAACTTGTTCTGGGAGAGTATTTCACAATTTTTTTTTAACTCTAAACATAATTTTTATGTTAACGCAAACTAGTAGATAATCATTCATTTATGCATTTTAATAATAATGGTAATACTAATAATGATAATAATAATAATAATAATAATAATAATAATTATCATTATTATTATTAATTCTGTTATTAAAAAAAATATTTTGAGGGGGCACGTGACCAGGTGTTACCCCCTCCCCTGGATCCGCCACTGCCTGAGAGGGAGTGAAGGAGGGTCCGTGTACCTGACACAGCATGGAAGGGAGGTTGGGAGTGTAATGCTGACGCAATCTTGGAGGGAGGACGGAGGGAGGGAGGGCCTTGTGGGGCTGAAACAACATTGAAGGAAAGTCGGGAGTGTAAGGCTGACACAACCTAGGAGGAGTAGGAATGGAGGAAGGGAGTGTCTGAAAGGCTGAAACCACCTGTGGGAGTGGAAGGAAGTGTTTGAGGAGCTGCTGTATGACGTGAGGTTGGCACCACGTTGGAGGGAGGGAGGGAGGGACTGACACCACCCTGGAGGGAGATGTAGAGGGAAGAAAAGAGTGGTGGACTGACACCACCAAGAGGGAAGGTGAGAGGAAAGGAAGGATATGGACGAACGGTTGGTGCCACCTGGTGAGGAGTGTCTGAGGACGGGCTTGCTGTGGCTGAGGAAGGTGTATGAGCGAAAAGGAAGGAGGGAAAAGATGGGAGGAACTATTGAGAGAGATAAATGTGGAGGTAGAGAAAATGCCACGAGTTGAAAAGGAGACAAAAAATATCATGAATGAGGTGGCATGGGAAAGAGGGAGAGGGGAAGGAAGGGAGTAAGAGGGAGTATCGGGAGGGGACAGAGAGAAGATGCAGAAGGGACATGAAGGAGAGAGCTGAGGGATGAATTACCTGGAAGGGCCTGAATCAAGGGTGTGAGGACTGATTTGTGATGTTTTGGGAGAGGGTTTGTCATTAGCTAAGGGTCTGTGTTGGGGTGTGAGGGACTGAGTCATGGCTGTGAGGGCTGACCGGTGCTGTGTTGGGAGAGGGTGGGTCATAAGCTAAGGGTCTGTGTTGGGTGTGAGCGACTGAGTCATGGCTGTGAGGGCTGACCGGTGCTGTGCTGGGAGAGGGTGGGTCATAAGCTAAGGGTCTGTGTTGGGTGTGAGGGACTGAGTCATGGCTGTGAGGGCTGACTGGTGCTGTGCTGGGAGAGGGTGGGTCATAAGCTAAGGAACTGTGTTGGGATGTGAGGGACTGCGCATGGCTGTGAGGGTTGCCTAGTGCTGTGCTAGGAGAGGGTGGGTCATTAGTTAAGGATCTGTGTTGGGGTGTGAGGAGTTGAGTTATGGCTGTAAGGGCTGACTGGTGCTGTGCTGGGAGAGGGTGAGTCATTAGCTAAGGCTCTGTGTTGGGATGTGAGGGACTGAGCCATGTCTGCGAGTGATGATGGGGCTACCCGAATAGAATATAGGAGGACTGTGCGTACCACCACACAGTTATTAAAGTTTTCCTCAATCTTGGCGTAGTGTGAAGTGCTGCGTCTGCTCATGCCCTGAAGCCTTGTTACTTTGATTGAAATCGCATCGTTGAATTTACGGTCATAATACCGCTTCCCGTGGCCATCAACACCTTCCCTCCCCTCCCTTCCCTCAGAGACCCAGCGCCGAAGGGAGCCGCGTAATAAAACATGATACAGAAGGACCAGTGAAACGCACGCCATTTGTCACGTGGTTCGTGGCGATCAATCGCTTCAGAGCTCCAACAGATCCCCCAGCCAAGGTGGGCGGGGCCGCCGGTTTAAATTAATACTGCATGTCGATAGGGACGGATTTTCTTCTCGAAATTTTTTTCTTGATGATAAATCTAAAGGCTTTAGACTCTTGAGGATTTCCAAGAACACAATGTTCTTCTCACAGCCATTATCTGCCACGAATGTGGTGGAAGCTGTGATATTCAGAGGTGGGCAAGTGCGGTACTTAGTGCGGTAGTGCGGTAGTACCGCATCACAAAAAAAGTACCGCACTACCGCAAACTTTCTGAATATACCGCACAACTGCGGACAACACTAAAAAAAATACTGCGGTACTTTTTTGCGGTACTTAGAAAACTATCGAAGACATTTTGTAGCGCGGCATGCTCACATATTTTTTTGTGTGTGTGAATCGGACTCAATCAGTCAATCGGTATCAGTCATCAGAATCAGTTGCTCAATCATTCTGACTTTTCAGTTATTGTTCTAAATTAAATACTGAATGAATAAATCTGTTCGTCAAACAACCCAAGGCGATAACTGTACATGGCAGTGTACAACAGTACAAGCGATTAGCAGTAACATGATCGCCGCTCAATCTCATGGCCCGTACAATTTTTTTTCTTTGATGCATAACATAGACCGTAGTACACACTACATCTGTTTTTAACTTCAGTGTAACTTCACTATTTTATCGTTCTCTCTCTCTCTCTCTCTCTCTCTCTCTCTCTCTCTCTCTCTCTCTCTCTCTCTCTCTCTCTCTCTCTCTCTCTCTCTCTCTCTCTCTCTCTCTCTCTCTCTTTTCAATGTAGCCAAGATCAATATTATTTGATTATAATAATAATAATAATAATAATAATAATAATAATAATAATAATAATAATAATAAATATTTATTATTATTATTATTATTATTATTATTATTATTATAATTATCTCCTCTCTGAAATGTCCACGTGGTTTCTTCGCTGAGGCCTGAGACGCCAGTGCTTAGAGCTTTCCCATGGTCGAGGTCTCGCTATTAGGCCTACCAGTTGCAGTTGATGTGTTTTGTCTCAATATGTTGGACAGTGTGAATAATGTTTCACTGTTCCCGTCATGACTTTCCTATATTGGTAACCTTTCGTTTTCGCTCAAACGCCGGAGATTCCTCCCCTTCCTACCCTCCTTCCCTTCCCCTTCACTCCCCCATATCCTCCATACCATTCCTCCCTGGCTAGTGCTACTGCAGCTGTCGGTGCGCACCACCCTTCCTTCCTTCCTTCCTCCCTTCCTTCCCTCCCCGTCCTCCCCTTCCCGTCCTCTACTCCCCTGTCCCCCCCTTCCTCCTATAACACACACACACACACACGTGTGTGTGTGTGTGTGTGTGTGTGTGTGTATATATATATATATATATATATATATATATATATATATATATATATATATATATATATATATATATATATATATATATATATATATATATATATATATATATATATATATATATATATATATATATATATATATATATATATATATATATATATATATATATATATATATATATATATATATATATATATATATATATATATATATATATATATATATATATATATATATATATATATATATATATATATATATATATATATATATATATATATATATATATATATATATATATATATATATATATATATATGCATATCATCACACACATGAGGATGTGGCGCATATATCTTAAACAATACAGAGTCACAGACTCAGAGCAGAGTGCAGACTACTGACTACAGAGTTTGCGAAATTGAAGAAAATTAATAAACGCATGTTTACTTAAGTATCTAATAAAACTACACCTTGTATTCG
>NC_066561.1:1480541-1584708 GCF_024679095.1 Eriocheir sinensis
CCTCTGATAGCCTTTCCATCTCCTGCTCGAAGGTCTGGCCAAAGACAATCACGTCGTCGAGGTAGATGAGTGCCGTCTTCCAGTGAAGACCCTCCAGCACCCTCTCCATCAGCCGCTGTCCGGCGCGTTGCACAGGCCAAAGGACCTTAAACTGCCACAGGCCTTGACCGTAGGAGAAGGCTGTTTTCTCTTTGTCCTGTTCCGCCATTTTGAATTGGTGATACCCAGACTTCATATCCAGTGTTTAAAAACACTTGAGCCCACCAAGGCGTCGAGCGTGTCGTCGATCCGTGGGAGTGGGTATGAATCCTTGATGGTGAGATCGTTGAGGGCTCGGTAGTCCACGCAGCACCTGAGGGAACCGTCCTTTTTCCTGACGAGCACTACAGCAGACGCCCACGGGCTGCTGGACCGCTCGATTAACCCCTGTTGCCGGAGATCATCCATTACCTCATTCATCTCCTTGCGACGGGCTGGTGCCATCCTTCGAGGAGCTTGTTTCACTGGGCGGTGGCTACCTGTGTCGATGTGGTGCTCTACCAGGTCCGTACACCCCAAGTCCAGGTCTCCTGTGGAAAACACATCTGCATTTCTCACGAGAAGCTCCCTGAGCTGTTCCACTTGGGGTTCCTTCTAGACACTTGAGCTCCTGTCAAACAGGTCGCGCAGGTAGTCAGGCAGCTCCTCCTGGGGCTTCGTCAGGTTCTCCTGCAGACACAAGTTCTTGGTTTCTGGTCGATCTCTTGGCACAACCCCACCATGGTCCCTTGTTTTATTTTCTTTGGGCTGAAGGAGACATTGGCCACGACGACAGGCACTTCCGCTGCAGCAGGGTCTACCAAAGTACTACCTACAATCACCCTGTTTTCTACCGGGCATCGACTTCCACTCTCTACCACACACAGGCTAGCTGGGGGCACCTGTAATTTGACAGGGTAACAGCATCTCCGACCTCGGAGGAATAATGGTGGTGCGCTTGACCGTCACTGGCAGGTCTTCCTTGTTCACAGTCGTCAGTGGCACCTCCTTCCTTACAGTCAGCTGCTTAGCGCGGAAGTCCAGCTCGCACCTGTGGGAGACAAGATAATCCATACCTAGGATGCAGGGGTCATCCATGTCGGCCACGTACACAGAGAGGAACTCTTCCTTTCCTCCGAGCTCAAACTTCACGTCCACTGGGCCTCTGAGCTCTGCGTAGTGTCCTGTGACTCCGCACAGTCGATGCGGCGTCTTAGGAAGCCGACGATGACTCACCACGTCAGGCCGCACCAATGTGCGTTCCGAGCCTGTGTCGACGACCACAGGCCACAACACTCCGTCAACCTTGCCCTCCACTTGGCAGCTTGTCATGGTGGTTCTCCTGCACACTGATATCTTCGGGGCATGTACAGGACAGACTGGTCGTTGCCCCCGTGAACCAGTCCTTCTTAGTTTCCCGAGTGGTGGTCCCTTGTTAGCACATTTTTCCGACACTAATTCTTACAGTGCCCATTTTATCAACAGTTCCAGCACTTGTGTCCTTACCTGGGCTTCTTCTTAGCTGCAACTTCATATTCCTTCTTCCTCTTATAGCATTCGTTCTCCTTGTGCCCAACCTTCTCGCAGTACCAGCACGTTCCTTGGAACCTGTCTGTGTCGCTGACAGCGCCCTTCCTTGCCCTAAGGCCAGAAGTCGAGTCGTCCCTGAAGCTTGACAAGCTAGACCTAACAAAGGACTCAAACACCATGGCACGTGCCAGAGCTTCCTGCATTGATGTTGGCTTAGCTTGGTTCACTTGTATCTTCAGCTGAGGGCTGTCCAGGGCATCGATGAATTGATCACGCAGCAAAACCGTCAGCAGGTCAGGGGTGGCACCTGGGTATGCCTTGTGCGCCATGCTCTCAAGGTCCTGAGCGAGTTCCTGAAGAGACTCGCCGTGCCTCCTGTTGTGGGTTCTGAACCTAACCCTGAAGAGCTCGTTCTGGTGCTTGGTCCCATATCGTTGCTCCAGCGCCTGTGCCAGCTAGCCCTCTGTAGCTGCCCTTTGTCATATTGTCGAGCTGAGCAAGGACCTCCAACGCCGCCCCTTTCAGGTTAGTGGCCAGCTGTACCGCGCACTCTTGGTCATCCCATCCGTTCCGAGCTGCCAACAGCTCAAACTGAGCGCGGTAAGCCTCCCAGGAGACCTTGCCATCAAACTCCTGAGGCTTCTTTCCAACAGGCGAACCCAGCAGACTCATGGGGCTGGCGGAACTTCTTGCGGGGATAAACTCAGGCGAAACAGGGCTCAAACTACCCCGGACTTGCGTAGGAGAAGCATTTTGGGTCCAACTAGCCCCTGCAGGCACTGGCTGTCCGTTTCCAGCCAAGCAGTCTTCAAGGGCCTTCACTCTGTCACTTACTTCTAATATTTCTTTGTGTGTCGTTTCACGTACCCCCTCCATCTCTTGTTGAAGATTTGTGTGTTCTTTCTCCACTTCTATCATGCGTTGTCCCAAGTTCGTGGTCACATCAGTTCTCTTCGCACTGACTCACTTCCATCTTGTACTGCTTTTAGCTGTAGCTGTAATCCTGTGAAGCGATCTTCTAGCTGTTCTTTGAGTTCTTTGAGTGTTCCTTCTTGTTGTTGTTGTGCTCTTTCTTGTTGTTCTTGAGTTCTTGGAGTGTTCCTTCTTGTTGTTCTTGAGTTCTTGGAGTGTTCTTTCTTGTTGTTGCTGTGCTCTTCTTGTTGTTCTTGGTGTGCTTTTTCTTGTTGTTCTTTGAGTTCTTGGAGTGTTCTTCTTGTTGTTGCTGTGCTCTTCTTGTTGTTCTTGAGTTCTTGGAGTGTTCTTCTTGTTGTTGCTGTGCTCTTCTTGTTTCTCCCCTGTAGTCTCAAGGCTTCCAAAGTTCAGTCAACATGTCGTCCCTCTGGGCAGCTTGGGAACGAGTCTCCATGGCGAAAAAAACAAATGGCTACACTCCTGACACCAGTGTTATGCCGGACGTGTTACTTGGGTTCCGTGTCGCCGTCAGGAGACTCCGTGGGAGGGAGATATGTAAACACTTGGCACAGCTTCTGTAGTTTAATATTCTTCTTTAGTAGTACGCTTCACTCGGACTCTTCACTTACCACTAGCTTTCTATGACTGGGACTGGCCCTCTCTCGCCCTCTTCTCCTATATATTATCCAGAACAGTACAGTCTAGAATATTACAGTATATTTCAGATCATACAAGAACATAGCAAAATATATACGAGTTGGCAACACTTCCCGCCTGGCGCCTGGCCGCGCCCGGGAGCCTTCTAGAGGCCTATGGTCGCCGGGGGAAGCTTCCAGCACAACATGTATATTAATATGTTAACACAAGGGAAAGAGCGAGAATTCACTGATATTAAGGGGAGGCAAGATGAACAATAGGACACACATCTTACCTAGCAGGCTGGCGAGAGAAGACTGGCCCCAAAGAAACTACATACAAAGAGATAGTGGTATGTAGTAATTCCTCGGGCGTGCGGAAGTAGCGCCTGTCTGTTGGGGCCCACCAAAAACGTAACTTATCAGGGGTTGCTTTACTATTTTTAAAGTACCTGTCAAGGCATCATATCCTGCCTTTACTTGTTCTTTTCATTATTGTAAAACTATTTACTTATGGGGTAAAGAAAACTATATTTGTTCTTATGTTTTATTAGGTATTATCTACACTATATCAATTTCTTATTTTAGAAAAAAAATAAGGTGTAGAAAGCAATTTCCTAAGGATATATATATATATATATATATATATATATATATATATATATATATATATATATATATATATATATATATATATATATATATATATATATATATATATGTGTGTGTGTGTGTGTGTGTGTGTAGCAAACGTATCCAGTGCTTTAAATACAAGCAAAGCATACAGCATTCTATGCATGCTAGATTACTATAATGCCTTTGCAACTGTGGTAACCCGGATGTCACACTGTTCCTGTGTCCCAGGGTAATGGGCTCCCCAACACCACAGGCTCAAGGGCCAATGTTACGGAGATGAGCACCGAGGCCACACGCTGCTACAGCGTATCCCCCCAACCGTACCTTTACCTTTTGCAACATGCTCTTAGCTGAGTAAAAATATCATACTAACTGTACAAGTGTCAGATAATGCCAAGCATTGCATACTGTTTGACAGGGCAGAGAACAAAGGCTTCTAAGCATTACAACTGAAATAAACAATGGGAGACACTCAAAGCTTGTTAACTGAACATGACCCGATTTATAACAGGCAAAACCAACAATGGTGCGTTATATACAATAAGAACTGTATAAAAATGTTGCAAGGCACATCAATATAAGAGCAAAGCATCATAAAACATGCTGAAATACATGACGGAGGACATCAAGAAGGTAACACATGAGTTGTCTTAAATGGAATGCAATAACTTGGTGGTCCTGGGAGACAGCCGAGCCTGGAGGTGAAAATGGGATGTAGGACACGGTATTATCTCACAAGCTCTGACCTTGGTGTTAGGGTCATGAAGATATTAAGCTCAGTAGGCACAACTATGCAGCGGAGGCACATATGATAAAAGCAAATGAGACAAAATAAGGCAACTCATAGTGTAAGAAAATAGCAGGAAAGTTATGCTGCAGTATGTGACACACCAAATTACAGGGCAGAGAGTGATATGTATTTCATAGGCTACATCAGTAAACATGTAGCATTTATTTCAGGAACCACACATTAAAGTTGGATGTAATAAAACATATGTTTTTAGCACACATTAAAGTTGGATGTAATAAAATCATTTGATATGAAACTCCTTGAACTGGCCAACCAAACAAACCACTCTCTGTCCACCCCCCCCCCCCCTCTCAAAAAAGCATTGTTTTTCACAAGGTTTATGAGGCATTAGTCAAGAATATCAACTGCCATTACATTTTGTCAAAAAAAATCAAACCTACGTGATTATGTATATCTTATAAAGCAGAAAAAAATTTGCAAGCTGTAATTCAAAGAAGATTACTCCTGGAATCCACATTAATGATGCCAGACACGTGATGATAGACACTTAGTGTGATGAAATTACTTGCTGTATTTCACATTATGAAACCAAGCCAAGTGTCACTGCAGCACATATTAGGTAAGGCAGACACCAAAAGCTTGTTACCTGAACAAGTTTAATATAACAGGCAAAATCCACAATAAAGTATTGCATACTGTTGGGTAGGGAAGAGAACAAATGCTTCCAAGCATTACACCTGAAATAAACAATGGCAGATATTCAAAGCTTGTGAGCTGAACAAGATCTGATTTATAACAGGCAAAACCAACAATAGTGCATTACATGCGATATCTGGCAGGGATTCTTGCACTACAACTGGAAAATGGCAGACACCTAAAGCTTGTTAACTGAACAAGATCTGATTTATTACAGGCAAAACCAACAATAGTGCATTACATGTGATATCTGGCAAGGAGATAAAAGATTCCGTGCATAACATCTGGAAAGTGGCAGACACCCAAAGCTTGTTAATTGAACAAGATCTGATTTATAACAGGCAAGACCAACAATAGTGCATTACATGTGATATCTGGCAGGGAAGATAAATGATTCCTTGCATTACAACTGGAAAGTGGCAGACACCCAAGACTTGTTAATTGAACAAGATCTGATTTATAACAGGCAAGCCCAACAATGGTGCATTACTTGCAATATTTGGCAAAGTATATGGAAAAAAAATTCTTGGCGTAACAAGAGTAATACTAAATGATGGCAAATCCCACAAAGTTTCTCTTCTTTTGACAAAGCCTGTGCTCTTTGCTGCAGGGCTGTCAGAGTCTGTTTGCTCCAGCCAACATGTACTGAAATACCCCTGAGTGATGAGTGAAGTGTTGAAACTGAGGGCAAGTGAAATACTGTGCTTAGAAATTTATTAGCATTTGGACTTTGGTAGTATAAGGCCAGAGCAAACCTCCTCTTGTAACCCATATCTCCTACTAGGCTTAGATCTTGGCATCTTGCAGCATGTTGAACCTGACCTTGGAAAAATCCATCCCTATTGATCTAAAAAACTGCTGGCTCTGGGCAAAAACTGCCCAGGAGTTGTAACAGCCTGGGCTTTGAGCTAACTTGCCTCCCGGCGTAGACGGCAGACTGTTGTGTGCAGCAATTTTCACTTTTCATGTCTGAAAATACATGCAAAAATATTTAATCACAATTCTAAATAATAAAATATGTGCATGTTATTGCATTATTTTCAGTGCTATAAGGACAGTGAATCTAAGCATTGACATTATGTCTGCACGCCAGCTTCGATGGAAGGCTTCACTTAGATTGCCTGACAAGAGTAATATTTTCAGGAGATGGGGGAGAGGATACAACTGGAGACTCTTGACGGATATAATGTCAAGATCTACAAGCACCCATTTACCATATATATCTTTGATGTTCAGCTCATACTAAAACATTTGTCAATGTGTTGCCACACTAAAAATCTAAAAATTCCCAGTTTCTGCAATGTTAGTCATACCTAAGCCCTGCTAAACCATCCAAGTGAATCAAGAATGAGTTCCGGAGGGCAGCATGAGGCAATACTAAATGGCGCCACTTTAAAAAAAAATGCCTGCATCATGACGGGTCTGGGCCGACCGCCAGGCGCCTGAAAAAAACCTACCGGCGCTATAGGCAGGTGGGAGAAAAAAAAAGAAGGATCACATCAGAAGAATGGACAAAGGTTTGTTAGTGGCACTTCAAGGTTATGCTACCTCTTCAAAGATTGGCCAGTCATGGTTTAAAGTGGAACAGGATAAACAAGAAACAGGCAGGTATCTGTGGACACTACTGTTACTATCAATTGCCAGCCTATGGCAAAATTTGAACCTATGCTATCAAAAACATAAGACCCATATGCTGATCACTCGACTAATCGTAACGGTACTACAGCCATAGAAACATAATAGAGTTTAAATATATCATTCAAAATGTCAACCTTTTTACATACCTTTTTTTTAAGATATGAAGCCTACTGGTGTAACAGTTAAATATTGAACTCAATTTGTATGCAGAGATGTGAGGTATGTTATTAAGCTGTAATGTTTCCAACACATTAGTTGTGATTAAAGCAACACGGAATAGTAACTAAAGAGGATAAATTATCACTGAGAACAAGAGGTTCCTTACTATATTGTGGTGAGCTTGATGGCCAAGTCGAGTTTCCTCCAACCCCATCAAGTTCACACCTGTTGAGAGGCAATTTTCTAATCAAAGTGAAAAATGGATGCAAATGGTCACTAAAATTAGTTATTATACTTGGTGTCACAAATTCGGGGAAAGAATTTAGGGAAGGACTCCCGGACTTGGCGTCACGGTTCCCGGACATTTCACCGACGGACATTTGGCCGACGGACATTTCACCGACGCACATTTGGCCGAAATGATATTTGGCCGATTGACATTTGGCCGAACGGACATTTGGCCGAACTGACATTTGGCCGACAGACATTTGGCCGAAGAGAAATGGAATTATTTTTTGTTTCTTTAATACATCTCTTGATTCAGCGCCACTAGGTTTTCAACTGTATACAATATTATATGTTATGCTAGATGAGAGCCATACTATTACCTTAGTGTACTGCATTGCCAAGAACAAAAAACAAACAACTTATGACTTGATTTTTAACACCCTGAAACAAGTGAGATTAGGTCTTGATCCTGTGTCAGTCACCATTGATTATGAAAGGCGGCTCTTAATATCATTTCTGTATGTTTCCCAAACACAAACATTTAGTTACTAAGGTTACTATCAGTGGCTAGGTTACTATCGGCGCTTAATGATCTTTAGTTTCGTTTGTAGAAATTCCTATGGCTGTGGTGCTGTGTGCCGCTGGCTTATCATGAGGACGAGAACTATTTGATTTTGTCTATTTAAGGGTTTTTTATTGATTAGGTGAATAGTAGATGCAAAGACAAGATTACCACTAGGACAACAACATTACAGCAACAATTAGTACAATTAATTACCATTGTTATTCATCCAGGTCTCACAAAATTACACGCAGTATTGTTGAACGTGGAATTGGACAACTCAAACACCGATTTCTTGCATGGTGAGGTACGATTGAACCCCCCTCAAGTGTGCAAAATCATTCATGTGTGTGGAATGCTGCACAATATTTTGGATAGGAATCTTCCCTCTCTCCTCTGGATGATGAGCAACCAATGGGTGCAGAAGGCACAAGTCCCAGTGCCATTAAATGATGCTGCAGAAGAACTGTAATGCGCCCAGTGGTCACCGTAATGAGGGTCGTGCCTATCGGGATGCATTCTGCACCTTGCATTTCAAGTAAGTTGAATCTTTGCAAAGAGAAACTGGTATTATGTTCTAATTTAATTAATTACTTATTGGAAGATCACTAATGAGATGAAGGTGGTAGTGGAGTGGGACGGATGGGTGAACAGGTGAGAGATGGAAAAATAGATATGATCGATAAAAATAGATAAATAAGTATACTTGCTTCACATTGATTGATTTATACATTTCTCTTAATGTCATCATTTCTCTTCTCAGCAATGAGGACTGATGGAACGATCCTCAACAGGCCCTCCTGGATACCTACCTTGGTAATGTTTCCTACCCTTTAATGCATTATGATAAATTTAAATTCCCATTAGCATAGTCTCTCATCTCTAACCACAATTTCCTGATTGGCCTTCTTATGTTTCTAAAAAGGAGACTTGAAAGCTTCACCATAGTATATCTTTCCACAGTCAAAATTCTAATTGTATAGTCAGAAACTATGCAAAAAAAGCAGTGTCGTGTATAAGTACAAATTACAGTACATATGAGAACTAAGCTTATAATAGTTTAATAATGTTAGAAATAACAGAAGTAGTATTTGGTTGTATGTTTAATTGTATTTTCTAGTTTAAATTTATAGTATTCATTTAAGCCTCATGGCCTCAATTTTCTTGGCAGCCTGTTCCTTTGGCCCCGCATAGCTGCCTCCTTGGCCCTCACCAGCGGACTCCTTGGCCCTCGCAGCAGACTCCTTGGCTCTCAGCGGACTCCTGTGCTCAGGGCAGCTGCCTCTTGGGCCCGTGCAGCAGATGCCACTGCCTGAGCAGCTGCCTTGAGTTCCTGGGCAGCCAGACTCTCTGCAGCTTCCCATTTGTCCCGTGGTGGGATCTTCTGAGGGGTGGATGAAGGGGAAGCACTTCTTCTGCAGATGCATCAACATATATTACAGTTGGTGCATCTGCAGATTCGTCAACTATTGATAACCACGGATCTGCTGTTAACCTGCCTGCTCACGTCCTCCCCTTTCTGCAAGCAATGGATTTAATCATTACATGGTGTACAAGCTTGGAAGATGCAAGGACACACCTGCCAGCATAGTGAAATCCTCTAGAATAGTCCTAGAATACTACTATTATATAATCTATACACTATATTACCTTACGATGAACACAATCTATCTTATATTCTTTACTAATTTTGCTGTGCCTTTGGCCGGCGCCTTGTAAAAAAAATTCAATTAATGAATGATATAAACTAAACTGACTGACAGTAATTTCCTTTCTTTTTTATTGAATGAAGCCTTAATCACAATGAATAGAAATATGAATATGGAAGTAATATTTTACCCAAAATGGTTATTTTAATAACATTGCTTTGATTGAAAAATAAGCATAAATTAGAATCTATGTTCTAGTATTTGGAATTAAAATTAAGAGGTTCAGAAATTAGGAGTTGAGCAAGAGAGGTAAAGCTGCAGAATGAGTATAGAATATAGAAGGGAAAAAGAGACAAAGAGGTAGGTGTCGTTGAGGTGGAGTGGAGTCAGTTTAAGGAAGCGGTAAAAGGGTAGAGCAGGGGAGTGATTCATATAAAATGAACACAGGAAAATAACTACTCACATGTCAGCACGCATCGCATGTCAGCACGCATGTGATCTTTTCAAGTTTTCCTATAAAATACCATTAAGCAATATTTTAATACCTTCAAAGCCTTACCTGGTATTGGCAGGACAGGAGAGATCTGGTAGAGTTGGAACACACAACGCCGAAGGCAGGTTGTACAGAGAATGGGGTCCAGGAGAGGAGAACCATGATGGTGTTTGGGGTCGCTGGAGGTATCACCAAGTGGGGAGCGAGCCGTTTGATGGAAAGGTGGCAGAGTCCATCTGTTCCATGACAGGTGAAGGTGGGGGCCTGGAGACGTCGGGGGAGGTCTCCAAGCTGGGAGGTTGAGGTGAGCGGAGATGGCCTCGCAGCCTTCTCCCGGATCTGACGACAGCATCCAGGGGTAGGCTGGGGTGTCGTGCAAGCTTACAGGGTTGTATGGGAAGCACTGTGCCGGGGCCCGGTGATAGTGATAGTGGTAAATTGGTAGAGTGCAGACGCTAGAACAAGGGTCTTGTTCCAAGATGGCTACCGTTATCTGATATAGGACGTGAGGCTGGTGACTGAGCTGGTGACTGTTTGTTTACAAATCAATTCTCGTTTCCAACGGAATGTATTTAATATTTTTTTCAAGAAATACTGTCATTCATTCCGTGTTATTTGGTCAAAAATTGTATTGTAAAATTATTAAATAAAAACAAAGAAAATGTAGAGTATAACTATGTTTTATTTAACTCATGATTCATGTCGAAATTTTGCTCGCTGTGCGTTCTAGCGAGACGAGCGACATCAACAGAGAATGGTCTAAGCACGATAAGTTACGACGGCCCTAACTCGTTGACCATAAGCTATGTATGATTTTGTGCTTAAGTAGCATCGGCCTTAGACACTTTCGTGCACTCATTGGGCTAAATGTACATTGTTATAATGTGTATTATTGTCTTCTTGTTCCTATATATTACCTACTGATAATGGAATTACATGTCAGGATTAATCATCAAATTACAAGGAAAAAAAGAATCATGTATGGAAATTGTGAACATTTAAGTTCATTAACAAACAAGGTTGTTATTCACAAAAAGGTTGGATACTTCAAATGTCAAAGATTTTTGGATATAACATCACCCCCTTCCTCCATATTGGTTCTTTAAAGCAAGGGTTGACTATACCTGATTATTATTTGCGACAGGTTTCATGACACTTTTTTTAAGTGCAAAGCATCTGGAAATCAATGATCATTATGGAATACTTATCATGAGTAGCTACTAAAACTTGACAACCTAGAAGGATGCACCATCAGACTGTATAGGATAGATATATTATAAGACATAGCTACATTGGTGGATCCATGGGGGGGCCCAGGGGGCCCGGGCCCCCCCAATGGTCCTGAGTGATACAGGAAAACTAGCTCAAAAGCGCTGTGGCTAAAATAATGCTTTGGCACAAAGTCCAGGCCGTTATACCCATTGATTTAGGTCACTCCACCAGTTTTTCAAGACCAGGACTGCCGAGAATGGCTAATCGGTAATGCTAATGCTCCTTCCACCCGCAAAAAGTCTGACGTCCTCCCAAAAACTCATTTCCTGGATCTGCACCCAAAGACATACCGTAACATGGTTCAGTGATCATGGACAAAAAAATGTTAAGACAATCAATATCCAATCATTTCAGGATACATAAATCAGCATCCATATGAAGGAATTCTACAACTTAAAAGTGATGTTGAGCAGGGCATGTGTTAAGTGACTTGCACAGTCTATTTTGTGAAGTCATAATTAGATTAATAACACAACAATCAACAAACACTAGATGAAGTATTCATACCAAAATCAGTACATGGAGCTGGTGCACTGCAATGGGGAGCACATTCCTGCAGCTCAGCAAGAGGGTTGGATGCTGCCATGTACTTCAGGGGGGGTGGCTAAATGTCTTCACCCTTGGCCCTTCAGCTGCCACATTCTCTTGGATGATATCGGATGTGTTCGGATCTGTTGGGATGTGGTTGTGTTAGATGTGGAATAACATACGACAGTGGAACATGGAAGGAAAAATGTCCACACGGTAAAATACAGAGATGAGGATTGCACTGCATTAGTTAAGTGATTACAAGATGTAAATTGAAATTCTTTGGATACTGAAAGGATGTACGGGGACAACTGGGTGAGAAGGGAGAGAGATGCAGATTTTGATGTTATATAGCTAGTTACACCAATGAAGACTTAGGACATACACATTCAGAAAGACCACAATTTTGGCTGCTAGACGGAAAAGCACTAGATGTCAAAGTGCCAGGACATTGAAGGAAGTAATAATAAGAAAAGCAATAATAATTAATGAGTATAAATATATTTCTGATATTTTTGTTTATCTTAATACTAGTATTGGAATTTTCAAACACTAATAATATAATAAATAAATATTGATAAATTAATGAAAATAAATACATTAATTGTACTAATACTACCACTAACAATATTAACAGCACTGCACCTAATAGACTGAGCAATAAACTGAGTCTGAAATATAACCATAATTAAACTGTCTCTGTCTGAGTGTTATGTGAAGCTTGCTCCATGCACCGTGATAGGAATGGCATAGATGCATGCAGGTTGCTGAGATACTTACAGTCACCAGCCACTTGTAGATATGGCACCAAAATGTGTTGGAAGCATTGGCGGCCAACTTCTATTTATTTAATTATTATTTTCTTTAAACAATGGAGACAGCTCAAGGGCAACAAAGCGTACTAGAAAAAAAGACCCACTACTCAGCGCTCCCAAACAGACAAAAGTAGAGTCTTGATACACTCTTCTTGAAGGTCAAATTATAGGCAGGAGGAAATGCAGACGATGGAAGGCTGTTCCAGAGTTTATCAGTGTAAGGGATGAAAGAGTGGAGATGCTGGTTAACTTTTGCATAAGATGTTTGGCAAGATAGAACATGCAGTAATTGACTTAAATTAGAAAAGTATAGATTTAGGAGGGAAATGGGCAGGCATTGGTTTAGTAATAGGGTGGTGGGGGAATGGAATAGACTCAGCAATCACATAGTGAGTGCAGGGACGATAGCTTGTTTTAAGAGTAGACTGGATAGCTACATGGACGAGGCTGACAGGTGGTAATGGGGAGGAATCTGGAGCTGCCGTGTGAAGGCCATTCGGCCTCTTGCAGTCTCCCCATGTTCATGTGTTTAAATCAAGTGCAGCGGCCAGCGGGGCCGCGGGAGGAGGGGAGTCATGCGGTTAGCAAGTTCAGAACAGCAGTCAGAGTGAAAATGATTAGAAATTTACTATATATATATATATATATATATATATATATATATATATATATATATATATATATATATATATATATATATATATATATATATATATATATATATATATTTTTTTTTTTAAACAAAGGAGACAGCTCAAGGACAAAAAAAAGTAAACAATAATAAAAAAAAAAAACCCAGCTACTCGCTGCTCACAAAAAGAATCTAAAGAGGTGGCCGAAAGAAAGGTCAATTTCGGGAGGAAAGGTGTCCTGATACCCTCCTCTTGAAAGAGTTCAAGTCGTAGGCAGGAGGAAAGACAGAAGAAGTAAGATTGTTCCAGAGTTTACCAGCGTGAGGGATGAAAGAGTGAAGATGCTGGTTAACTCTTGCATAAAGGGTTTGGACAGTATAGGGATAAGCATGAGTAGAAAGTCACGTGCAGCGGGGCCGCGGGAGGGGGTAAGGCATGCAGTTAGCAATTTCAGAAGAGCAGTCAGCATGAAAATATCGATAGAAGATAGAAAGAGAGGCAACATGGCGGCGGAAATTAAGAGGTAGAAGACTATCAGTAAGAGGAGGAGAACTGATGAGACTGATAGCCTTACGGCCGTACCATAAGGCAGCCCCTAAACCTTCCTCTTCCTCTTCCCTTAAACGGTGTCCCCTTTCTGCCGGATACTATAAAGTGATCTCGGCCCCTTCCTCCGTTAGGGCTTCTTCCGAGTTGGGTTGGTAGCCTCTGTAAACATCTCTACACGGAAATATTGATAATTGAACCATTTTACATATATTAGTGTAATCATACATATTTTTCAATGTATAATCACGAAGAAAATGGTTGATTGAAAGGCAAATATAGGTATAATTGGGAACATAGCGTGAGTGATAGGGTTGGCTTCCCTGCGCGGCCCGTATTTCCACTAGGCCTACGAGAGGGGCGGCCCAGGGGATTGGAAGTGACGTCAGCACCCCTTGGTTTCCACCTCTCTCCACGCACACAGCCAGGAGTCCACATGTGCCCGGCGTTATCACTTCTCTGCCCCTCGCTACCATCGCGTCAAGCAAGGAGCCGTTAGATATAAGTGCTCGAGCCCCATCGGAGCTATAGGAAAAGACTACCTAGCTCCTTGAGTTGACCAAGGAGGCTGTTGACACGGCAACTCGGCAAGGGTTAAAAATCATGATACAACCCTAAAGTCTTAAACAACATTTTAAATCATTTATTTAAAAAACTTTTGCAGATTCATATTAGATTAAATACGTTTTATTATAATTCCTGGATCATTTATTACTATATTAATGAGAGAAATGCAGAATTGACGCATAAAATATGCGAAGGGGCTCACGAAGATGTGCCCATCTCGACCCCTTGCCAGATTCCAACAATTTCGCCCCTCAACACCTTTCCTTCGCTTGCGGAGCGGGCCCCTCGAAGATTATGGTATGAGAAATTGGCCGAAGAGCTTCTATAGTCGAGGAGGCTGCCTTATGGTACAGCCGTTAGACTCCACTCTGTCCAAGAGAGCTGTGTGAGTGGAGCCCCCCCACAAGTGAGACGCATACTCCATACGAGGGCGGACAATGCCCCTGTATATGGATAGCAACTGTGCGGGGGAGAAGAACTGGCAGAGACGATACAGAACGCCCAACCTCGAGGAAGCTGATTTAGTGAGAGAGGAGATGTGAAGTTTCTAGTTAAGATTTTGAGTTAAGGATAGACCGAGGATGTTTAGTGTTGAAGATGGTGACAGCTGAGTGTTGTCGAAGAATAGGGGATAGGTGTTTGGAAGATTGTCGAGTTGATAGGTGGAGAAATTGAGTTTTTGAGGCATTGAAGGACACAAGGTTCCTTTTACCCCAATCGGAAATGATAGTAAGGTCTGAGGTTAAGCGTTCTGCAGCCTCCATCCTGGAGTCATGTAATTCCTGTTGAGAGGGTCTTCTGTTGAAAGAAGTTGAATAATGCAGAGTAGAGTCATCAGCCTATGAGTGGATAGGACAGTTTGTTATGGAAAGAAGATCATTGATGAATAACAGGAACAGAGTGGGTGATAGGACAGAGCCCTGTGGAACACCACTGTTAATAGGTTTATGAGAGGAACAGTGACCGTCTACCACCGCAGAGATAGAACGGCCGGAAAGGAAACTCGAAATAAAGGAACAGAAAGAAGGATAGAATCTGAAAGAGGGCAGTTTAGAAAGCAAAGACTTGTGCCAGACTCTATCGAAGGCTTTCGATATGTCTAGCGCAACTGAGAAAGTTTCACCGAAACGGCTAAGAGAGGATGACCAAGAATCAGTTAAGAGAGCAAGAAGATCGCCAGTAGAACGCCCCTTACGGAACCCATACTGGCGGTCAGATAGAAGATTAAAAGTGGAAAGGTGCTTTTGAATCTTCCGGTTAAGGATTGATTCAAAAGCTTTAGATAGACAGGAAAGTAAAGCTATAGGGCGGTAGTTTGAGGGATTGGAACGGTCACCCTTCTTAGGCACAGGCTGTACGAAGGCGTACTTCCAGCAGGAAGGAAAGGTAGATGTTGATAGGCAGAAGTGAAAGAATTTGACCAGGCAGGGTGTCAGCACGGAAGCACAGTTTTTAAGGACAAAAGGAGGCACTCCATCAGGTCCATAAGCCTTCTGAGAGTTGAGGCCAGAGAGGGCATAGAAGACATCATTAGGAAGAATCTTAATAACAATCATAAAGGAGTCGGAGGGGGGATGAGTAGGAGGAATATGCCCAGAATCGTCCAGAGTGGAGTTGTTACAGAAAATTTGAGCGAAGAGTTCAGCCTTAGAGATAGAAGAGACGGCAGTGCTGCCGTCTGAGTTAAGAAGAGGCGGGAAAGAGGAAGAAGTGAAATTGGAGGAAATATTTTTGGCTAAGTGCCAGAAGTCTCTGGAAGTATTAGAGAAAACAAGATGTTGACATTTGCTATGGATAAAGGAGTTTTTGGTAAGTCGAAGAATATATTTGGCACGATTCCGGGCTGAAATGTAAAGGTCATGGTTAGCAGGAGTTCGAAGGCTCTGGTACCTTTTGTGAGCTGCCTCTCTATCTTTGACAGCACGAGAACAAGCGTGATTAAACCAAGGCTTTTTAGCATTTTACACCACAGTTTTTTCACACTCTGCGAGTTTCGCCTCGCTAACTTGTCTAATACGCGTATCAAGCGGGTACTGAACAAGGGGGAGAGAAAGGCTCTCAGAGCTGCGACTGGTCGCTATTGATGTACAAAGACTACCTCTTAATAAATGATCCAGCTCTGGGCCAGGATGATTTACATGATTATGTCACTGAATTGAGAATGTGGAGATCCATTGGTCTTCTGTACCTAAAAGTTCCTTGCCAAATGATGTACTTGATACATATGAGCAGTGCTCACAAAATCATCCTGTTACAAAGAAATTATTACTTATTTATGCCACTTTGCCCATTCATCTGTGGTGCCGGACACACAGTGCCTCACCACCGTCTCCCAAGTGATTTTAACATACACTCCATGACTCCCTCTTCCTCGCCTCATGTGTAAGCCCCACAGCCCTGCCTCCTCTCCTTCCGTGTGGTGTCAGCCATACAGCCTCCCGTTCCTTCTCAGGATATGTCAGCTTCACATGCAGCTATTACCTCACTCCTATAATGTGTCAGCCTCACAGTCCCCTCCTCCCCCATAGCCCCTAAGGTAGCGTTAGCCCCACAGTCCATAGGGTGGTGTCAGCCCCATATACCATAAGGTGGTGTCAGCCCCATACATCATTGGGTGGTGTCAGCCCTATTCACCAAAAGGCGGTGTCAGCCTGAAGTCCAGTGGCCCCACAATTCTTAGGTTAGTGTCAGCCCCACAGTCGTAGGGTAGTGTCAGTCCCACTGTTCCCGCCCTCTCCCGTGGTGTGTCAGCCCCACAGCCCCCAACTCCATCCCGAGGTGTGTCAGCGAAACAGACCCACTCCCTCCCGCGTTGTGTCAGCCCCACAGCCCAGCTCCCTCCCGCGCTGTGTCAACCCCACAGCCCATCCCCTCCCGCGGTGTGTCAGCCTCACGGCGCCTCTTCCTCCCCAGTCTTCCGCGTCGCCGGAGAAGCTGCATGACCAGCTGCTTGGCCTCATCATCGAAAGGGACAACGTGAAGGAGGCGTCCCGCCTGCTGTGTAAGGGAGCCCCCATCGAGTCCGTCGCCAGTGGTGGCAACTCACCTCTCAGACTGGCCGTGATACTTGACCGCTGCCGCACGACCAACCTGCTGCTGGCGTGCGGCGCAATGCTTCCTGCCAACTTGCTGCAGGATGCCTGGCAGAGCCCTGACGTGACCTCCGGGGTGCTGGCCGCCCTCACCGCCGTGAGTACTTCCCTCGCTGTCCTGCTGGAGAGAGAGAGAGAGAGAGAGAGAGAGAGAGAGAGAGAGAGAGAGAGAGAGAGAGAGAGAGAGAGAGAGAGAGAGAGAGAGAGAGAGAGAGAGAGATTTGCACAGATTTATACAGAAATGCAGACCACAGAGACCCTATGGTCCAGACTAGGTCCTCTGTCCTTAAACCCAAGTGATTCTACATTAATCAGATGGCTCCAAAACTTTGCATTTCTACTTCAGTTAATATTAAGTTGAAGGAAGTGTCGGTCGAGCTTGTTTTTAAAGGAGTCGATCGTGTTACACCGGACCACTAAAGGTGGGAGCTTATTCCATTCTCGCATTACAACGTTGGTGAAGAAAAATTTGGTGCAGTCTGAATTTACTTGTTTACATTTCAGTTTTGTGCCATTATTCCTCGTTCGCAGTGTCATCGATCATACACAATTTTAATATGTCCACATTCGTAGACATTAAGTATTTAAAAAAAATCGATCAATTTTACACATAAACGAAGTTTCTCAAGAGAGAACATATTAAGGGTTTAGGACCTCTCGTCGTAAGATTTGTTGCGCAAGGAGGGGATCCTTTTTGTTGCCCGAAGTTGAACATCTTTTAATTTAGCAATGTCCTTTGCATGGTAGGGAGACCAAAACTATACCGCATATTCTAAATGGGGTCTGACTAAACTATTGTAAAGCGAGAGTATTATTTCTTTATTTTTTAATAAAAAGTTTATTTTAATGTCCTGTTCGCTTTATTTGCTGCATCAATGAATGCATTCACCAGTCATTCAGTGGGGGCATACGCCGGGGGGCGCGTCGCCTCACCAACCTTACGACGCCAAGCTCCATGCATGCTCCCTTCCCATCCTGAGTACATCCTGGCACAATATATCGACTTGCTCAAGCCACGATCTCCGTGGGCGTCCCCTTGGCCTCCTTCACTCAGGATTGTCTCATATAAAGACAACCCGATGACCACGTGCCCGTATAGTCGGAGCTGGCGTTGACGGACTAAAGAGGTAATTTATGTCGAATCAATCTCACGGAGTCGCCGGTTTGACACAAAGCCATTCCATCGATATCCTATGATTCTGCAAGACGCTTGTTCTCGTGCTGTCAAAGATAGAGAGGCAGCTCACAAAAGGTACCAGAGCCTTTGAACTAATGCTAACCATGAACTTTACATTTCTGCCCGGAAACGTGCCAAATCTATTCTACGACTAACCAAAAACTCTTTCATTAATAGAAAATGTCAAAACCTTGCTTTCTCTAGCTCTTCCCGTGACTTCTGGCATCTAGCCAAAAACATCTCCAACTTTTCTTCTTCATCTTTCCCTCCACTCCTCAGTCCTGACGGCAACACTGCCGTCTCATCTATCTCTAAGGCTGAACTCTTCTCTCAAACTTTTTCTAAAAACTTCACTCTGGACGATTCTGGACATATTCCTCCTAATCATCCCCCCTCTGACTCTTTTATGCCTGTTATTAAGATTCTTCAAAATTATGTTTTCTATGCCCTCTCTGTCCTCAATCCTCAGAAGGCTTAGGGACCTGATGGAGTGCCTCCTATTGTCCTTAAAAACTGTCCATACGTGCTGTCACCCTGCCTGGTCAAACTCTTTCGCCTTTGCCTGTCAACATCTACCTTTCCTTCCTGCTGGGAGTATGCCTTCATACAGCCTGTGCCTAAGAAGGGTGACTGCTCCAACCCCTCAAACTACCGTAATATAGCTTTACTTTCTTGTCTATCTAAAGCTTTTGAATCAATCCTTAACCGGAAGATTCAAAAGCACCTTTCCACTTCTGACCTTCTATCTGATCACCAGTACGGGTTCCGCAAAGGGCGTTCTACTGGTGATCTCCTTGCCTTCCGAACTGACTCTTGGACATTCTCTCTTAGCCGTTTCGGTGAAACCTTTGCTATTGCGCTGGACATATCAAAAGCTTTTGATAGGGTCTGACACAAATCTTTGCTTTCCAAACTACCCTCCTACGGTTTCTATCCTTCTCTCTGTACCTTTATCTCCAGTTTCCTTTCTGACCGTTCTATTTCTGCTGTGGTAGACGGTCACTGTTCTTCCCCTAAATCTATTAATAGTGGTGTCCCACAGGGTTCTGTCCTATCTCCTAATCTCTTTCTGTTGTTCATTGATGATCTTCTTTCCAAAACGAACTGTCCTATCCATTCTTACGCCGATGACTCCACTCTGCATTACTCAACAGGAACAACATCACAACAGGAACTTAACGATTCAAGGCTGGAGGCAACAGAAAGCATAGCCTCAGACCTTACTATTATTTCCTATTGGGGCAAGAGGAACCTGGTGTTCTTCAACGCCTCAAAAACACAGTTTCTCCACCTATCCACTCGACACAATCTTCCAAACAACTATCCCCTATTCTTTGACAACACTCAGCTATCACCTTCAACACTAAATATCCTCGGTCTATCCTTAACTCAAAATCTCAACTGGAAACTTCATATCTCATCTCTTACTAAATCAGCTTCCTCGAGGCTGGGCGTTCTGTACCGTCTCCGCCAGTTCTTCTCCCCCGCACAGTTGCTATCCATTTACAGGGGCCTTGTCCGCCCTCGTATGGAGTATGCATCTCACGTGTGGGGGGGCTCCACTCACACAGCTCTCCTTGACAGAGTGGAGCCAAAGGCTCTTCGTCTCATCAGCTCTCCTCCTCATACTGACAGTCTTCTACCTCTTAAATTCCGTCGCCATGTTGCCTCTCTTCTATCTTCTATCGATATGTTCATGCTGACTGCTCTTCTGAACTTGCTAACTGCATGCCTCCCCCCCTCCCGCGGCCCCGCTGCACACGACTTTCTACTCATGCTCATCCCTATACTGTCCAAACCCCTTATGCAAGAGTCAACCAGCATCTTCACTCTTTCATCCCTCACGCTGGTAAACTCTGGAACAATCTTCCTTCATCTGTATTTCCTCCTGCCTACGACTTAAACTCTTTCAAGAGGAGGATATCAGGACACCTCTCCTCCCGAAATTGACCTCTCTTTTTGGACACTCCTTTGACCTCCATTCAGGAGCAGTGAGTAGCGGGCTTTTTTTTTTCTTTACGCCCTTGAACTGTCTCCTTAGCTGTAAAAAAAAAAAAGGCATCAATCCGCCTCTCCAAGTCCCCATTTAGCGTCCATGTCTCACACCCATAGAGTAAGACAGGGAGCACCAGGGACTTGAAGATCCGGTCTTTGTCCTTCTGCACATGTTTCGACAACGTTATATACTCGTGTTGAGCGAGTCCATAACACCGTGGACCAAGCCAATCCGCCGTAAGACTTCCTGGTGAGACTCACCGTTGTTATGAACTACGCTACCAAGATACGTGGTTATGAACTACGCTACCAAGATACGTGAAACTTTATGAGATCTCAATGTCCTCGCCACACGTATTCACAGACTGCTCTGTTTCATCCAGCAAGCCTTCAAACACCTGTACCTTGGTCTTGGCCCAGGAGACCTGAAGTCCCAAGGTCTTCGCCTCCTCGTGCAGTGCATCGAGAGCCATCACCAAAACCTCCAGTGACTCCGCCAGGATAACTGCATCATCGGCAAAAACAAGATTTGTGACCCTGGTATTGCCAATGGATGCGGTGAAGGTTAATTGTATTTTATGGTAACAAGGGTTCTTACTGTGTTGGTTGCTGGGTTTGTAACTAGAACTCCATTCAAGGCGAGGCATTGAGATTAGAGATACTTGATCAAGTTGGCAGTAGGGTGCCGGCCTCCATGGCACTTACCTGGGAATAAAGCACTTCTTCGAGACGCCGTTTTGCTCGACCGTGACTGGTGGCAGCGGGAAACTACGGTATTACGGACTCTACGCCCGCACCCCGCCTACAAGAGGTGCCCCTGACGCTAACCTTCGGCGACGACACATCCCCGGCAGCATTCCGGGCGTTTCATGCTCACTACACCCTTGTTGAGGATGCCAACGTCTTGCAAGGGGTGAAAGTGTGGGATAAGCCGGACTACGGGGCTGTCATGCTACGCCTTCGTCCACGGGGACGGACGGCTGCCTACGTAGAGCAACAAGTGCAGCTGAACACAGAATGGGGGAAGGACGACGCCAACATACTGGACCGCCTGTCGTCGAGGTTCATTACCGCTGACGCTATCGAAATCAGGATTCTGCACTTCGACCTCCTCGATAGGCTCGGGACGGCTCGTTTCTTCTCCGTACTCAATGCAAATTCAGGGTACCACCCATGGACAAGAGGGACAGTGCTGTGTCTGCGTTCGTGGTGCCTCGGGGGCATTACGAGTGGGCAGGGAGGAACCCGTTCGGGTTAACAGTGGCTGGGTGTTCGTTCCAGCGGATGATGTTTACCATACATGGGGAAATGTGACTACATCGATGCCCTCTGCTACCTAGACGACATCCTGATCTGGGGCGAGATATGGACCAAACACAACGATGGACTACGTAAAGTCCTGGCCAAGATAAGGAATGCCGGGCTCAAGTTAGCACCTAGAAAGTGCCGTTTCGGAGTCCGTAGGGTAGAATATATTGGCGCAGTTATGGGTGATGGGATGCTTAGTATGAGTAAACAAAGAGTGAACGATCTGAAAACAGTTCCGAGGCCAACAACAATACGTGACCTCAGGAGGGCTCTCGGTGGGTTCTCATACGTGCAGCGCTGGTTACCAGGCATAGCAGAGACAGTTAAGCCGCTCTATAAAGCCCTGGACAAGAACCCTCACCAAAGACTGGTTTGGACTAAGGAGATGGGCACTTATTTCAGAATCTCAAGTCGTAGGTAGCACATGCAGCTTCTTTAAACCTCACGGAATACAAGAAGCGCTTCGTGCTTGTAACAGACGCAAGCGATGTTGGGACAGGTGCGATGCTTGCAAACAGATGGACGATTGCTTCCGGTTGCATTTTTCCACCATACCCTCACCCCGGCGGAGAGACGTTATTCAGCGACCGAAAAGGAATTTTTGGCGGTGATCGTTGCAATAAAAGGATTAAGGATTTACCTGTACTCCTCCCAGGTTTTTTTTTTTTTTTTTATTCACTGCGTATTGCGCCGGTAGGCTCTCTCACCGATGGGTCCTGATGGTCGGCCCAGCCCATTGTGGCGCAGGCGAGTGTTTATAGTGGCGTCGTCTTGTTTTGGCTCATACTGCCCCCCGTAGCTCATCTTTGAGCCTCTTTTTGGAGAGGTTGTCTAGAGTCCGGGTTGATAGATGGTCTTCAGGGCAGCATGTGAGTAGTCTTAGGCCACTCGGCGGTGACTGAAAAATCCCAGCTGTGTGGCGGCTAGGATTCAAACCCGCGTCCCTCCTGGATCTTCTGGACGCGGCGCGGGCACGCTAACCACTCAGCCACCGCCTCCCCATCTGATCACAGATTACCGGGCTCTCCGCTGGTTCAACTCTCTCGATGTAAGTGAAGAACGGGGTAGAAGAGGGAGATGTATCGATTTTCTACAACAGTTCGACATCACCCCGATACACAAGGCTGGCCGTAGTCCACCCATGTCTATAGCGGATTACCTGTGCAGAATAGCTTCAGGCGAAGAAAGAGAAGGAACTTCGGCTGGGGCGGTCAGCACTACAACTTGTCTCGACAGCATGTTCTGGGACGTGACAGATATTCTATATTTGATAGATGGATATGCATATTCGGGCTACCGTGCACTCTCTCCTCTGACAGAGGTATGCATTTTACCTCCGAGATGTTCCAGGCAGTTTGTCGCGAAGCACGTATCCAGCAGCGGCTTGGCTCACCCTACCACCCCAGCAGCCGGGCTCAGGTGGAGAGGCAGAACCAGTTGATGGATAACCTTCGGTGCCTATGTACGAACAACATCGACCAGTGGCCTGAAATGGTGCCCCATCTGCAGTTCAACCACAACTCCTCGACGGAAGAGTCACAACACCAGCTAGTGGGATGTGTTACGAGTGGGGTCCCACAAGGTTCGGTATTAGGTCCACTTTTGTTTATTATTTATATCAATGACTTAGATACAGGAATTAGTAGTGATGTTAGTAAATTTGCAGATGATACCAAGATCGGTAGAGTAATTGAGTCGGATCAGGACGCTAGTATTCTCCAAGGTGAACTCAACAGATTATATGACTGGGCGGATAAATGGCAGATGGAGTTCAATGTAGGGAAGTGCAGTATTCTGAGTGTAGGTAGGAACAACCCCTCACATAACTATTGCTTAAATGACACTCTCATAAGTAGGTCTGGGTGCGAGAGGGATTTAGGGGTCTTAGTGAGCTCTGATCTCCGTCCAAGGGCACAATGCATTCAAGCTAGAAATCGAGCTAATAGGGTACTGGGATTTATTTCAAGGAGCGTAAGCAACAGAAGCCCCGAAGTCTTCCTCAAACTATATTTAGCATTAGTTAGACCTCATCTTGACTATGCGGTTCAGTTCTGGTCACCTTACTATAGAATGGATATCAAAATGTTAGAATCGGTGCAGAGGAGAATGACTAAGATGATTCAGGGGTTGAGAAACTTGCCATACGAGGGAAGACTCAAACAGTTAAACTTGCATTCTCTTGAAAGGCGAAGGGTGCGTGGAGACATGATCGAGGTTTATAAATGGATGAAGGGCTTTAATAAGGGAGACATTCATAAGGTTTTGTTGGTAAGAGAACCGGGTAGGACACGAAGTAACGGGTTTAAACTGGATAAATTCAGATTCAACAGGGACATAGGCAAAAATTGGTTTACTAACAGGGTGGTGGATGAGTGGAATAGGCTTAGCAGTCATGTGGTGAGTGCCAATACAATTGTCACATTCAAAAATAGACTAGATAAATTCATGGAAAGCGATATTAGGTGGGGTTAGATACACGGGAGCTTAGGGTCAAAGGAGCTGCCACGTACAGGCCTACCGGCCTCTTGTAGACTCCTGCGTTCTTATGTTCTTATGTTCTAGTGTTTGGTATCCCCGCCAGATGACCGGAAGATGTAATCGATCGTGAAGTATGTCATGGTGACCCCGATTGTTACGTTCCAGACCGGAGTAATGCAGAGGCAGCGCGAAGACTAGTGCAAGAGAAAACGAGGAAAATCCAGAGGGCGGTGCGGACAGCGAAGGAAAGGATTGCCCTGGCACAAAGGAAGGTGGGAAAGCTCGTACGCCTCAAGCTCTCCAATGCAGAGCGACGCTTCAAGGGGGTAAGAAAATCGCCCCTTACCTGTCTTGCCGTTACCGCGTCATCAAGGTGTCGAGGGGAGGATGGTCTTATCAGGTCATCCCCGAGGACGAACCAAAGGGCCGAGTGAAAGTGTGTCACTACGACACAAAACCCTACTCCTGGGAGGCGCCATACGCCAAGACGCAACCTCCCCTCAGGGACGCTGGGGACGGCACACGCCCACCTCTTCGACGGTCGACACGAAACAGACAGCCTCCGGGAAGATTACAAGTCGATCCCCGCCGAACTGCGTATGGGTTCGAGCGGGAGGAACACTACGACGACGAGACTGATGAAGACGACGATGGGTATGACGTACATTATGTCAGCGATTGTGATAACTGAAGATTTTTGAGACGTGGGGAGTGAGGGTTGAATATTATGGTAACAAGGGTTCTTACTGTGTTGTTTGCTGGGTTTGTAACTTGAACTCCATTCGATCCGAGGCATTGAGATTAGAGATACTTGATCAAGTTGGCAGTAGGGTGCCGGCCTCAGGGTGCCGGCCTCCATAGTACTTACTTGGGAATAAAGCACTTCTTCGAGATATCGTTTTGCTCGACCTTGATTATGCCCCGCAATGACTCTGCCTAGTACCCAGTCCATACAAGTGTTGAAAAGTGATGGGAGAAGGACACAGCCCTGTCTCACTCCCGCATTCCCGGGACAGAAGGTCGACAAGCCTCCACCCCCACCCCCCCGCACACACACACACACACACACACACACACACACACACACACACACACACACACACACACACACACTTCACAGTACTCTCTGTCCCAGAATACAGACCAGATAGAATCCAATAGTCCTCGCTGATATCCCACGAAGTCGCAGGAGTTACCAGAGTGCCTCGCGATGCACTGAATCAAACGCATTCTTGAGATCGACCTAGGCTGCAAACATCGTCGGCCGAAACTCACGTCGGAGCTCCACCAGTACGCGAAGAGCTAGGATACGGTCAGTTGTTGACTTCCCAGGCGTGAAGTCGGACTGTTCAGGTAACTGCAGATTCAACCGCTGGCTGCGAATTCCTATCAGCAATAGATGGGCAAACACCTTGTCTGGCACTCAGAGCAGTGTACGTCCTGTCGGTCCCCTTTCCCTTTCCAGATAGGGGCGACCAACCCCCTCTTCCAGTTAGAGGAATGGTATCAGAGTGCCATACGGCAGTAAAGACCGCATGCAACCCGCGGATCATGGCTTACCTCCAGCTATGAGCAGCTCCGCACTAATGATACAGGTGCCAGGGGCCTTTCCACCCCTCATCTTTGCCACAGGCTCTCTGACCTCGGCCAGAGAGGGGTGGGTTTTCGTCGATGGGTGGATCAGCATTCGCCACCTGCAACCCAGCAACTGGAAGCTGCCCACGTGGAGGGTCCGCCGTGTACAACTGCTCAAAGTACTCAGCCAACGAGCCCTCTCCCCATCCATGTCCAACACGAGGTAGCCATCAGGTGTTCAGATAGCGCTCACCTGAGAAGAAGACTTGGAGCGGAGCTTCTTCAGGGCTCAGTAATCAGGTCAGAGGTCATTCGACCAAGCAGGGTGTCAGCACGGAGGCACGGACGCCCGCCAATGCACTCCTTGGCAGCTTGCAGAGTCTCACGTTTGAAGGTATCCCACAGTTCTACAGGGTCCTCCAGGGTGCTGAGCACATCGAACCGATATGGGACAGTCACTGCATACTCCTGAGCACATGCCAGATCCTTCAGCCTCTCGAGATGGAACACAGTCGTGTTGCATCTCGAGATTCTTCTTGACCTGACATGGGGCTTCGTGGTGCAGTGGTTAGCACACTCGGCTTACAACCGAGAGAGCCCGGGTTCGATTCCCGGGCGGAGTGGAAATTTGGGCGGCTTTTCCGATACCCTACGCCCCTGTCCACCCAGCAGTGAATGGGTACCAGGTATTAATCGAGGGTTGTGTCCCGTCTCCTGGGATCTGTTCCCTTCTCCTATAATTCCTTCCCCTCCTGTCTCTCTCCGGCATATGACCACAGATGTTGCGCCGACTAAACGTAACATTCCAAACATTCCATGGACCTGACATGAAGCTTGAATGTTGAAACAACAACCCTATGGTCAGTTGCAAAGAACTCAGCACTCCGGTAAACCGTGCAGTTTTGAAGGATCATCTAACAAGTACTTACGAGGATGTGGTGAATCTCCTTAGCCACCCCTCCGGCAACGCTATACCAAGTGCAGCGGTGCAGCTCTGGTCTCTGGTACCAGGAACCCGCAATTCTCAACATCCTGAATCTTGCAAGATTCAGGAGGAGAGATCTGTCAGTGCCAGTAGTAGCATTGAAGTCGATCAGGACAATGAGTGTGTCCCGGGGAGGGCACTGGTCTAATACGGAGTCGAGTTTGGCGTAGAAGACCTCCTTCTCTTCAGTTTCACGCATCTCAGTAGGAGCGTACACTGCACACCTACACACCTCGAACCTCTTTCTTCTCAATTTCTGCAACATTCGCGATCTTCGCTCTAATTTTCATTCTGTGGAACATCATCTCTCCTCCTCTAAACCTCACCTTCTCTTCCTTACCGAAACACAGGTTTCTGAGGCTTCTGACAGCAATCTCTACTCTGTTCCCTTCTACTATCTCTATCCTAAATTTCAATCCAAAGCTGGATGTTGCGCCTACGTGCGCAACGACATCACTTGCTCTCGTGCCCACAACCTTGACTCTTCTGAATTTTCTACCATCTGACTAAGACTTCATTGTCATTCTATTACTAAATACATCTGTGCTGTTTATCTCTCACCTAACTCTACCAACTATGTAAAATTCTTTGACTATTTGAATTCTAAAGTGGAGCACATCTTGATCCACTCTCCCTTCGCTGAAATCTCCATCCTAGGAGATTTCAATGTTCACCACCAGCTTTGGCTTTCATCCTCTTTCACTGACCATCCTGGTGAACAAGCCTACAACTTTGCTATCCTCAACGACCTAGAGCAGTTGGTCCAGCACCCTACACATATTCCCGACCGTCTTGGAGACCGGCCCAACATTCTAGACCTCTTCCTTACCTCAAACCCTTCTGCTTATTCTGTCAAACTGTTCTCTTCGTTGGGCTCCTCCGATCACAATCTTATTTCTGTATCCTGTCCTATCGCTCCTGTACACCCTCTGGACCCACCGAAGAGGCGATGCTTCTGGCATTTTGCTTCAGCTCGGTGGAACGACCTGAGGATGTACTTTTCCGATTTCCCTTGGAATGATTATTGCTTCCAGGATAGAGACCCCTCTGTGTGTGCTCAGCGCATCACAGAGGTGATTGTCTCTGGAATGGAGGCATACATTCCTCGTTCTTTCTCTACTCCTCACGCTAAAAAGCCTTGGTTTAATCATGCTTGTTCTCGTGCTGTCAATGATAGAGAGGTAGCTCACAAAAGGTACCAGAGCCTTCAAACTAATGCTAATTATGAACTTTACATTTCTGCCCGAAATCGTGCCAAATCTATTCTCCGACTAACCAAAAATTCTTTCATTAATAGAAAATGCCAAAACCTTGCTTTCTCTAACTCTTCCCGTGACTTCTGGCATCTAGCCAAAAACATCTCCTCCAACTTCACTTCTTCATCTTTCCCTGCATTCCTCAGTCCTGACGGCAACACTGCCGTGTCATCTATCTCTAAGGCTGAACTCTTCTCTCAAACTTTTTCTAAAAACTCCACTCTGGACGATTCTGGGCATATTCCTCCTACTCATCCCCCCTCTGACTCTTTTATGCCTGTTATAAAGATTCTTCAAAATGATGTTTTCTATGCCCTCTCTGGCCTCAATCCTCAGAAGGCTTATGGACCTGATGGAGTGCCTCCTATTGTCCTTAAAAACTGTGCCTCCGTGCTGTCACCCTGCCTGGTCAAACTCTTTCGACTCTGCCTGTCAACATCTACCTTTCCTTCTTGCTGGAAGTATGCCTTCATACAGCCTGTGCCTAAGAAGGGTGACCGCTCCAATCCCTCAAACTACCGTCCTATAGCTTTACTTTCTTGTCTATCTAAAGCTTTTGAATCAATCCTTAACCGGAAGATTCAAAAGCACCTTTCCACTTCTGACCTCCCATCTGATCGCCAGTATGGGTTCCGCAAGGGGCGTTCTATTGGTGATCTCCTAGCCTTCTTAACTGACTCTTGGTCATCCTCTCTTAGCCGTTTCGGTGAAACCTTTGCTATTGCGCTGGACATATCAAAAGCTTTTGATATGGTCTGGCACAAATCTTTGCTTTCCAAACTACCCTCCTACGGTTTCTATCCTTCTCTCTGTACCTTTATCTCCAGTTTCCTTTCTGACCGTTCTATTTCTGCCGTGGTAGACGGTCACTGTTCATCCCCTAAATCTATTAACAGTGGTGTCCCACAGGGTTCTGTCCTATCTCCCACTCTTTTTCTGTTGTTCATTGATGATCTTCTTTCCAAAACGAACAGTCCTATCCATTCCTACGCCGATGATTCCACTCTGCATTACTCAACTTCTTTTAATAGAAGACCCACCCTACAGGAACTTAACGACTCAAGGCTGGAGGCTGCAGAACGCTTAGCCTCAGACCTTACTATTATTTCGGATTGGGGCAAGAGGAACCTGGTGTCCTTCAACGCCTCAGAAACACAGTTTCTCCACCTATCCACTCGACACAATCTTCCAAACAACTATCCCCTATTCTTTGACAACACCCAGCTATCACCTTCCTCAACACTAAACATCCTCGGTCTATCCTTAACTCAAACTCTCAACTGGAAACTTCATATCTCATCTCTTACTAAATCAGCTTCCTCGAGGCTGGGCGTTCTGTACCGTCTCCGCCAGTTCTTCTCCCCTGCACAGTTGCTGTCCATATACAGGGGCCTTGTCCGCCCTCGTATGTACTATGCATCTCATGTGTGGGGGGGTCCACTCACACAGCTCTTCTGGACAGAGTGGAGGCTAAGGCTCTTCGTCTCATCAGCTCTCCTCCTCATACTGATAGTCTTCTACCTCTTAAATTCCGCCGCAATGTTGCCTCTCTTTCTATCTTCTATCGATATTTCCACGCTGACTGCTCTTCTGAACTTGCTAACTGCATGCCTCCCCCCCTCCCGCGGCCCCGCTGCACTCGACTTTCTACTCATGCTTATCCCTATACTGTCCAAGCAAGAGTTAACCAGCATCTTCACTCTTTCATCCCTCACGCTGGTAAACTCTGGAACAATCTTCCTTCATCTGTATTTCCTCCTGCCTACGACTTGAACTCTTTCAAGAGGAGGGTATCAGGACATCTCTCCTCCCGTATTTGATCTTGCTTTCGGCCACCTCTTTTGTTTCTTTTTTAGGAGCAGCGAGTAGCGGACTTTTTTTTATTATTGTTCTCTTATTTTGTGTGTGCCCTTGAGCTGTTTCCTTTGTTGTAAAAGCAAGAAACATGTAGCCCAATGTGTGCTTCAGCCTCACTCTCATTATTCGCTCATCAACCGGAGCAACCTCGACCAAAAATGGCAGCAGGACCGGGACTTTTATTTGTTTTAAAACATTGGAGAGCATTTAGGATTTCATCGGTACTTATTACAAAATTATCATATCGATGCATTGCGGTGAGAATTTGAGGTTCGACGCGACTTTGACGTCAAGGTCCTTGACGCATTGAACACTTCTGAGTTTAACGCCACGCATTTCGTAATCGAACCTCTTACTTCTTGTTCCAACTTGGAGGACCTGGCACTTATCTACATTAAGGGCATCTCCCAAGCTGAAATTTTATGCAAATCTTCTTGGAGGCTTTGTCTATCTTCGTCAGTGAGAACCGAGTTGCCAATATTTGTGTCGTCTGCAAATTTACTAATGAGATTATTGATTCAACGTCCACATCGTTGATGTAAATAATGAAGAGCACTTGACCAAGAGCCGAGCTCTGAGGGACGCCACGAGTGGCTGGCGGCCACTCTGAGTAAAATCCATCGAACACCACTCTTTGTTGTCTGTTGCTCAACCGATTCGCGATCCCTCTTTTTTACGGCAAAGGAGATGGTTCAAGGGCATACAAAAAAAACAATAATGAAAAAAATGCCGCCACTTATTGCTCCTAAAAATAGTACAGAGGAGTGGCCGAAAGACAGGTTAATTTCGGGAGGAGAGGTGTCCTAATACCCTCATCTTGAAAGAGTTCAAGTCGTAGGCAGGAGGAAATACAGATGAAGGGAGATTGTTCCAGAGTTTACCAGCGTGAGGGATGAAAGAGTGAAGATGCTGGGTAACTCTTGCATAAGGGGTTTGGACAGTATAGGGATGAGCTTGAGTAGAAAGTCGTGTGTGGCGGGGCCGCGGGAGGGGGGGTGGTATGCAGTTAGCAAGTTCAGAAGAGCAGTCAGCGTGAAAATATTGATAGAAGATAGAAAGAGAGGGAACATGGCGGCGGAATTAAGAGGTAGAAGACTATCAGTAAGAGGAGGAGAGCTGATGAGACGAAGAACCTTAGACTCCACTCTGTTCAGAAGAGCTGTGTGCGTGGAGTCCCCCCACTCGTGAGATGCATACTCCATACGAGGGCGAACAAGACCCCTGTATATGGATAGCAACTGTGAGGGGGAGAAGAACTGGCGGAGACGATACATAACGCCCAACCTCGAGGAAGCTGATTTAGTGAGAGAGGAGATGTGAAGTTTCCAGTTGAGATTTTGAGTTAAGGATAGACCGACGATATTTAATGTTTAAGAAGGTGACAGCTGAGTGTTGTCAAAGAATAGTGGATAGGTGTTTGGAAGATTGTGTCGAGTTGCTAGGTGGAGAAGTTGAGTTTTTGAAGCATTGAAGGACACAAGGTTCCTTTTACCCCTATCAGAAATTATAGCAAGGTCTTGGGTTAAGCGTTCTACAGCCTCCAGTCTGGAGTCAAGTAATTCCTGTTGAGAGGGTCTTCTATTGAAAGAAGTTGAATAATGCAGAGTGGAGTCGTCAGCGTATGAGTGGAAAGGACAGTTTGTTATGGAAAGATCATTGATGAATAACAGGAAGAGAGTGGGTGATAGGACAGAGCCCTGTGAAACACCACTGTTGATGATAGGTTTAGGGAAAAAAGCCGGAAAGGAAACTGGAGATAAAGGAACAGAGAGAGGAATATAATCCGAAAGAGGGCAGTTTAGAAAGTAGAGTTGTGCCATACTTTATCGAAAGCTTTCGATATGTCTAACGCTAATGAGAAAGTTTCACCGAAACGGCTAAGAGAGGATGACCAATAATCAGTTAAGAGAGTAAGAAGATCGCCAGTAGAACGCCCCTTGCGGAACCCATACTGGTGATCAGATAGAAGGTTAGAAGTGGAAAGGTGCTTTTGAATCTTCCGGTTAAGGATTGATTCAAAAGCTTTAAATAGACGGGAAAGTTAAGCTATATGGCGGTAGTTTAGGGTAGGCGGTGGCTGAGTGGTAGCGTGCTGGGCCCACATTCACCGCGTGATGGACGACGCGAGTTCGAATCCCCACGCTACCACCTCGGATTTTTCAATCACCGCCGAGTGGCTTAAAACTACCCACATGCTGTCCTGAAGACCACCCATCAACCCGGACTCTAGAGGAAACCGTCCAAGCGAATCAAGAACGAGTTCCGGGGGGCAGCATGAGCCAAGAGAAGATGGCGCCACTATAAACAATTGCCTGCGACATGACGAGCTGGGGGCGACTACCATCTAGGCCCCTCAAGAAAAGCCTACCGGCGCTATAGGTGTACACGTAAAAAAAGAAAAAAAAAGTTTGAGGGATTGGAACGGTCACCCTTCTTAGGCAGAGGCTGTATGAAAGCATACTTCCAGCAGGAAGGAAAGGTAGATGTTGACTGGCAAAGGTGAAGAGTCTGATCAAGCAGGGTGTCAGCACGGAGGCACAGTTTTTTTAAGGACAATAGGAGGCACTCCATCAGACCCAAAAGCCTTCTGAGGATTAAGGCCAGAGAGGGCATAGAAAACATCATTCGGAAGAATCTTATTAACAGGCATAAAGGAGTTAGAGGGGGGATGAGTAGGAGGAATATGCCCAGAATCGTCCAGAGTGGAATTTTTAGAGAAAGTTTGAGCGAGGCGTTCAGCCTTAGAGATAGATGAGACGACGGTGCTGCCGTCAGGGTAAGGAGAGAAGGGAAAGAGGAAGAAGTGATATTGAAGGAGATATTTTGGCTAGGTACCAGAAGTCCCGAGAAGAAATAGAAAAAACAAAGTTTTGACATTTGCTATGGATGAAAGAGGTTTTGGTAAGTCGAAGAATAAATTTGGCACGATTGCGGGCGGAAATGTAAAGATCATGGTTAGCGGGAGTTCGAAGGCTCTGGTACCTTTTGTGAACTGCCTCTCTATCTTTGACAGCACGAGAACAAGCGTGATTAAACTAAGGCTTTTTAGCATGAGGAGTAGAGAAAGTACGTGGTGTACTTGAGCGTCAATACCTAGTTGCTTTAATTTGTAAAATAATTTGTGATGTGGAACTTTGTCAAACGCTTTCTGGAAATCAAGATAGACTACGTCCAGTGACTTGGTTACGTCATAAACTGACAAGAGATCAATATAAAATTTCAATAGGTTTGATAGGCAGGGTCTCTTGTTACGGAGCCCATGTTGTGAATCATTAATTAATGAGTGTCTTTCAAGATAACTCACAATTTTGTCTCTAATTATGCTCTCGAGTAGCTTACCTACAACTAAAGTTAGACTAATGGACCTGTAATTCCGAGGTATTTTTTATCTCCTTTCTTAAAAATCGGTTTTACGTTAGTCTTTATACCATCCGAAGGGACGATGCCTTGTCACAAGAACATATTGAATACGGTTGTGAGAGAGGAGAGTCTTCGCTCTTTGTTTCTTTACGTAGTATGGGATATACTTTGTCAGTTCCGGGACTTTTATTTTTTTAAGGGATTTATTTTTTTTATTTTTTTTTACAACAAAGGAGGTAGCTCAAGAGCTCAATCGCTGCTCCCATAAAAGAATCAGAAGAGGTGGTCAAAAGCAAGGTCAAATTCGGGAGGAGAGGTGTCCTGATACCCTCCTCTTGAAAGAGTTCAGGTCGTAGGCAGGAGGAAATACAGATGAAGGAAGATTGTTCCAGAGTTTACCAGCGTGAAGGATGAAAGAGTGAAGATGCTGGTTAACTCTTGCATAAGGGGTTTGGACAGTATAGGGATGAGCATGAGTAGAAAGTCGTGTGCAGCGGGGCCGCGGGAGGGGGGGAGACATGCAGTTAGCAAGTTCAGAAGAGCAGTCAGCGTGGAAATATCGATAGAAGATAGAAAGAGAGGCAACATCGCGGCGGAATTTAAGAGGTAGAAGACTATCAGTAGGAGGAGGAGAGCTGATGAGACGAAGATCCTTATCCTCCACTCTGTCCAGAAGAGCTGTGTGGGTGGAGCCCCCCCACACGTGAGATGCATACTCCATACGAGGGCGGACAAGGCCCCTGTATATGGATAGCAACTGCGCGGGGGAGAAGAACTGGCGGAGTTACTGTACTGCTGTAACTGCTGTACTGTGTGAGGAACCTGTCATTAAACTAGAAATTAGTGTTGAACGTGTATCCTTTGTGCCCTGCCTCGAACCTCCCCTCGGTGTTCTGTGTGGGCCGTTGTCAGTGACTGGTGCCCGTGTGGTTGTTCTGGGGATCACGCCGCCTGCTTGCCAGTGGATGGTGTGTGGTGGGGGGTGGCGTAACACTTGGTGTCAGGAGTGGGATAAGTGAACAGTGGAGCGCGCCGAGTCGTCATGGCGTCCCCCAATGGTCGCCGTGAGGGTGAGGAGACGGGCAAGGCCGAGGCTGACGCGGGTGAGGTGAAGCCGGGCCAGATGGACTTGTTCGCTGCCATGCTGGTCGAGATGGAAAAGAGGGCAGAAGAGAAAGCACGCGAGCAGGCTCAGAGGGCAGAAGAGAGGGCACGCGAGCAGGCTCAGAGGGCAGACGAGAGAACACACGAGCAGGCTGAACAGGCATGCGAAGAGGCCCGCCATCTTGCCGAGGTCCTCCAGAGCAGTCTCTCGTCCCTGAAGGCGGAAATCCAGCAGTACACCGACAAGGCCTGCAACAGCGTGAAGAGTGAACTGCTGGGAGAGGTGCAGACTCTGAAAGGCGAGGTCCAGGGCCTGAGGGAGGAGGTGGAGGCGGAGAGGCAGCGGCGAGAGTTGGCAACGTCACGCGGGGAGGAACAAGAAGCGTCACGCGTGCTGGCGGCGGGTGCCTGGGTGGTGGACTGGCGGGGCTCCGCGTGGGGCCCATGGGAAGGGCCCCTGAAGCCTGGTGGCATCGTGGCGGAGCCGGTGGAGGCTGCAGGAGGCTGGGGAGCCGTCGGAGCCGCTCCCTTGGGTCCAGCTGGTGCTGGGGTCGGACCCATTAATCCTGCCTCGTTGCCTCTCTCACCGCCTCCCTCTCCGCCATGTCGGCCGGCTTGCAGCCCACGTGGTCCGCCCGCTCCCCTCTGCGGCCCCTCAGCCTCCTGGCGCTCAGGGAGGCTTAAGCCAGCGGAGCACGACGGGAAGGTGGCATGGGAGTCCCATGTTGCCCAGGTCGAAATGCCAGCTGCTGCCCAGGGATGGAGCGAGTCTGAGGAGGCGTTGCTGTTGGCAACAATGCTGCGGGGCTCAGTGGACGAGCCAGGCCGCTTGGCGGTGGGCGCCGCGGCCTAGAGGACCTTGGGGCGGCCTTACATGTTGGCCGCCACACGACTCCAGGAAGCGCCACAGAGGCTGTGTGGCGTCACGTGGCACTTTGTGCAGTCTGAGGACCCAGTGGAGGCTCGTATCGGCGGAGACAGCGCTGTGGAGCGCCGGCCGACGGACGTCGCCGATCGAGACGAGCCGTGCGTGCTGGGCCTCGACTACCTGCCGCAGGGCGAGGCCTGTGCCGACCTTGGACGGGAGCTGGAGAGGCTGCACGGACAGGCGCCTTTGCTCCCGAAGGTCGGCTGTGCAGAGGTAGTCGCGGCGGAGCGACTGCAGGGGGGGAGTCAGTCACGGTGCTGGTGGCTAACTCCTCCGACGAGGCTCGGAAAGTACCCGCTGGTGCCAAGCTGGGCACCTGTGAAGAGGTGGAACAACAAGAGGAGGCGTCGGGGAGCGCGGAGTCGGCCGCTGTGAGGCCGCTGCCCGACTTCCTGGAGGATTCGGCGCACCGGAGCCCCGCTCACCTGACGGAGGCGCAGACGAAGGTGCGCCACACCCTGGCTCGGTGCGCGGACGTGTTCAGCGGGGGTGGATTGGACCTGCTGTGCTGCACGGGGTTGGTGAATCACAATATCAGCACGGGAAATGGTGTGCCCACCAGGAGCCCGCCCCGACGTGTCGTGCCGGCCTGGCGGGAGGAACTGCAGCGCGCCGTCAACGAGCTGGCGGCGCAGGGGGTGATGGAGCGGACAGACAGTCCGTGGCCCTCAACAGTCGTCCTGGATATGAAGAAGGACGGCATGCAGCGCTTCTGTGCGGACTGCCGGGCGCTGAGGGACGAGACTGGCGAGGACTCTCACCACCTGCCGTGGACTGATGACGCGCTGACGAGGGCCTTAGAGTTCGGGGCCTTGACGACGACCAACGGCCTGGAGGCGGCCGCCCCGCCCTGCCATGACTTCCGGGGCCGGATGGTGAAGGTGAAGATGAAGGCAGCGTCGAGGAAGGCGAGCCCAGAGGGTCTCCATGGCTCGTGCGGGCACAGGCGTAGTCGGTGCCCGGGGGAGCGAAGGACGCGTTCCCTTGACCGGCTGAGCCCTGACTGAGTAAGCTGCCGCCGCCCGACCAGCGTGCTGCCAGTGGGAGGCTTAGCGGTTGTAGCCACGACGCGTGACAGTGGACACCGGGGGCTGAGGAGTGCTCGGCGCGGCCTGACCCGGGGTAGTGTGTGCTGCTGGAGGGGCCAGTGGAGGCTCGTATCGGCGTAGGCAGCGCTGTGGAGCGCCGGCCGATGGACGTCGCCGATCGAGACGAGCCATGCTTGCTGGGCCTACCTGGCGCAGGCCAGTAAGGCTTGTGGTGGCCTCGGACGGGAGCTGGAGAGGGTGACCGGAGAGGTGCCCTTTGCTTCCAGGAGGTTTTCGAGCATGGCTGCGTGGGGAGGTAGTCACAGCCGGGCGAGGGCACCTTGCCCCGAGGGTGGAGGCCAGGTGTCGACTGTCCCGAGCGTCACGTGGAGCGGATGGCGTGGAAGAGCCCACTGAGGACTGGCGGCTGGTCGACGGCGTGGCTGACAGGCGGAGCCCTTGGGGGCGCGAGAAGATACTGTGGAGGACGTGGTGGACAGACTAACTTATGAGTATTGCATGTATTTTTCTGTGTTCAATATTCGGCCGGGAGCTCAGGCTACCGGTGGATTTGGCCACGGGGCGGCCTCCCGACGGGAGCTTGCCCACCGTCACCTCTGGCTTCGCAGCGGCACTGCAGGAAAGCCTGGCTGAGGTGCACCGACGCGTGCGGGGCAAGCTCAAGGTGGCAGGCCAGGCCATGAAGGAGACATACGACCGGCACATGAGGGACGTGAGGTACTCCGTGGGTGACAGAGTGTGGCTGCATAACCCCCGCCGTAAACGAGGGCTCTCGCCGAGGCTACAGAGCCCCTGGGAGGGGCCGTATACGGTGGTGGCAGCCCTCTCTGACGTCACCTACCGGATTCGACGGGGACGAAAGCGCCCGTCTGTTGTCCACGTGGACCGGCTGTGGCGTTACCACGGTCCAGGGCGCTACTCCTGGGGCCACGGCGGGGAAGGAGAGGACGTAAACCCCAGCAGCAGCGACGACGACGTGTCAGAGGTCGACCAAGGGGCGAACGAGAACATGGGCGGTGCGGGCGAAGCGGCAGACGTCAGTGATGACCCTGAGCAAGGACTTGGGGCCGACGACGCCGCTCTGGGTGCCACCGCCTGCCTACCGCCGCCCGCATCTCCCCAGCGGCGCCCTCGGCGAGAGAGGCGACGGCCGGGATGGTTAAGAGACTTTAGTGATGTCCCAGGGGACTGATTAATTTGATTTATTTCATGTGTTTTCTTTTTGAATGTTGGGGCAGCCGGGTCGACTGCCTTTATAGGGAGGGGATAGTGTTACGAATGTGTATGATTGTATGTGTAATGTGATGAAATTGTAGCTAGATGCAATGTTAACTCAGCATGGTGCAACTCTACTTGTTGGGGCAGCAGAGTTGCTGAGGGGCAGTTGAGGGTGGCGAGCGGAAGCGAGTGTGAGCAAGACGCGTGTCTGGGCTGGCGGGGGTTCAGCTGAATGCCCCGTTCGTGAGCCGTGTGCGAGTCTGTCGTGCCTCTGTGTGCCTGATTAACTGTTCTGTGCCCTTGAGAGTTGCTGTACTGTGTGAGGAACCTGTCATTAAACTAGAAATTAGTGTTGAACGTGTATCCTTTGTGCCCTGCCTCGCGCCGCCTCCCCTCGGTGTTCTGTGTGGGCCGTTGTCAGTGACTGGTGCCCGTGTGGTTGTTCTGGGGATCACGCCGCCTGCTTGCCAGTGGATGGTGTGTGGTGGGGGGTGGCGTAACAGTACTGTTGTCGTCGTTGGTGTTGGTGGTATTGGCGAGAAGACTGTTAGTATCTAATACCGAGGAAAAATAATTATTTAACAAGTTCACAACGTGTTGGCTTTCAGTCACTAATTCCCGTCACTGTTTGTTAAGAGGTCCAATTCAACTTCAACTCGCCTTTCTGTTGTTTATATAACTGAAGAAGGATTTCGGATTATTTTTACAGTTGGCTGCAATGTTTTCTTCATATCTACGCTTTGCCTGACATCCTAATCTTTTTACTCGCCGACTGACTTCAAGATAAAGTGCAGTTTTCGGGAGTGTTTTGCTTTTTCTTTATCCTGCTTACTTTCGCCATTAAAACAAGGTGGACTTTCATTGGTGTTACTTCGCTTCTCGCACAGTGGGACAAATGTGTTCTGCTGAGTGAGTAAATTATTTTTAAAGTTTAGACAGGCTTCCTCTACGTTGCCATCATCTGATAGTTGAATTTTCGTTAGTTTTTGTCGGATTTCTACTATATTTGCTCTTTTGAAATTGGGTACTATTACTTTATTTTCAGCCACTGTTGTTTGAGTTCTAATGACGACGCGCAGTAATTTACGATCGCAAGAACCGAGATGTTCTCCCACCGTTACATTACTGACTAGGACAATGTCTAGTATGTTGTTTTCTCGAGTTGGTTCAGTAATCATTTGGCTTAGGTAATTATCTTCTAAAATTTCGATAATTCTATGTGACTCGCCTCCTGTACCCGTCAGTGTCGCCCAGTCAGTATGAGGGAGATTAAAGTCTCTTAATATCAGTGAGTCGCTGTTATTAAGTGACTGCCTTAAGACACTGTACATTTCAACATTATCATCGATTGATTGCCCTGGAGGCCTGTAAAGAGAGAGAGAGAGAGAGAGAGAGAGAGAGAGAGAGAGAGAGAGAGAGAGAGAGAGAGAGAGAGAGTGTTAAAAAAACGTTGCCTGGCAGCTGCACCAACCCTCACAGCTGCACAATCCATCACACTTTGGGGCGGGCGGTCCACCACTAGCCCCCCACGCCCTCCCAGTCCCTCAGTCTCCTTGGCCCGTCATCACGCCCGGTCACAACATTCATTATGGCGCCGGGACACACCAACACCCAGCGTTACAAGCCGCCCAAAGGTGAATTAAAAATCATTTCGGCCAACATTAGAGGTTTCCACACAAATATTGGTGAGCTAACTCACAGTGTAATAAACAGGGAACGGGCAGACAGTGTTTGTGAGCGAAACCTTCCTGAACGATAAGGTACAGCCGAATTATGCCCGCATCCGTGGGTACTCAACCTGGATAAGGAAGGTTTATGGAACGACTTACTGGTGACTCGGCCGAACCTTAGAGGAGTCACTCTCCAACGTTTTAAAACAGCGGTGAATGGCTGGTTGCTTAGCCGCAGATAATAAATATGTGCAGAGTTAGGCTTTAAGATAGGTAACACTAACTATGTAACCTTTAGCCTACTAAATTTTACTTTTTAAACCTATGTTATGTAGGGTGCAATTTTCTCTGTAAAATTTGTATGTATTCTAGTATAAGAGAGAGAGAGAGAGAGAGAGAGAGAGAGAGAGAGAGAGAGAGAGAGAGAGAGAGAGAGAGACTTGTTAGCTCATATTCTGGCTGTGAACCAAGGACTTGAGCCTGTGGCCGTGCCAGCCTAACAGGAAACTCTTGAAACCAACTTGGGGAGCTGACTCGCCAATCTAGTAAAGCAGGACGCTGACGCCGATGTTAATTACTCTTCAGGATGAGGAACACTCTTCAGCATGAGGAAGTTGAATCAACACTTGTCAAGATCCGTGGGACCACCCGCTGCCTGGGACGGGATCGCTAGCGTGAGGGAGGAAGAAAAGCGGTGCACCTCAAACCGTGCCTCCTGCCTCAACCACGAGATGTTCCACAGGGTGGTGTTCGCCCCGGGGGAGTGCACCGCTCCTGTGTGCACACCACCGCCCACCGCTGCGTGGACGAGCCACTGTGACTTATTAGACACGCTGCAGGTCTTTGGCCTGACGACTTCACTTCTGCAGAAGAATATGCAACACTGCTGCTGCAGCAGGTCCATAGTGTTGCTCACGGGAGTCGATTGTGCCCGTCTGTTGCGGAAAGGAACATTTGGAGCTTCATAAATCTGGGGCAGAGTTGGCATCTGTCACGTCTGCCGCCAACACAACCCGACGCTCGTCGACTGTGGTCAGACGCGTTAAGACGTCACGCCGCCACAAGTGTTATGGAGCAGCTGGATATTTTTTTGTTTGTTTGTTTTTATAACATACGAATAAAGCACTCCAGAAGCTACTGATTGACAACGCTGCCAATGTTCGTAGTTCATTCACCAGTCGCTGGTGAATATCAGTCAGTTATCGTTTTGCCATCGTTTCTTCGGGTAACGAAATATCTTAAAGCTGCCACAGAACAATGATAACGGCACTGACGAGGAAAGGCTGCTGTGTGGCCGAGCCAATTTGCCGCTGTAACGAGAAGCCGTTAGTTAACGACTCCGCATCCGCCCCTGCCGGCCAGGTGTTCAGGTACGAGGTCAGGCTGCTTGGTACTGACAGAGTGGCACAGCGAGGTCAGCCGGCGGACGATGAGCATCGTTTCAGTGTTGAAGACCTTGTACGGATCCGCCACCCTAGTAGGCGCTGCATTTCTCAAAATTTTGTTGACAGAATTGTAACACCTAGAATTCAACTCTCCTGTACATCCACATGGCTCTTGCATGTATGTAAACACACAAGATACTGGTCCAGACTCAGAAAATGGTAAACGACCATTATCGACGCCAGGGATTGAACCCTTGACCAGTTTGACGGGAAGCCACTCCTCTACCATTGAGCTGAAGAGGTACCCTCTCAATTCTGTCCAAGAGAGCTGTGTGTGTGGAGGGAAGAGGAAAATACGTGACGGAGACAATACTTTCCTGAATTTCTAAAGCTTATGAAACAATCGTTAACAGGAAATTTCTTAGTTCTCTATCAACTTCTGACCTTCAATCTGAATGCCAGTATGGGTTCTGCAAGGGGCGTTCTACCGGTGTGGGGGGTGGGGTGGGGGGGGTAACAATAAATATAATAATGTATTCTTTTGCTCAGACCTCACAAAAAAGTATGGAGCACAACCCCTCATTAATGTTGATGTAGTATTCAGAAGTGCTGCGTGACCTATACTGTGTCACCAAACCTTTCAGCAGAAGATTTCTCTGCTGTTATCTACCTAAAGTCTCGAAACTTTTTTTTTACAGCAGAGGAGACAGTGCAAGGGCGTAAAAATATACAATAATGAAAAAAAAGCCCGCTATTTACTGCTCCTAAATAGAGTTGAGTGGCCAAAAAGAGAGGGAGGAGAGGTGTCCTGATACCCTCCTCTTGAAAGAGTTCAAGTCGTAGGCAGGAGGAAATACAGATGAGCCGATATTCAATAGATTTACATTTCAACTCTGCATTAGTGTAGTGAATTTAAGTTGATTTGGGCTTACTTTATATAGCCAGGGATGAACCTGCTCCTTAGCTGAATAATAGCCTGGTTCTGGCACTGAGACGAAGCATGGCATTCATCAGCTGTCTGGCCATCGTTACAATTATCACAATAACGTTCCTCCCTTCTATTACCGCGATATCTGTCACTGACTCACTACTGACCGTAATTGATTATTTCCTGTGTGAAATGTTCTTAGGTAAAGGCGATCAGTTTTAGCTAGTTTTACAAAGTATTCTTCCATTCCAAACTTTTTTCAAAAGTTCTATAATTACTGCAAATGTTATTTTTTGTTGTTATTGTTACGTTCCAATAAGTTGTTACCAAAAGATATTTTAACCACCGTTCAAAACCTCTTTAACCCCTGTAGGTATATGTGTAGTTTGAGACAGCCACACATCCGACATTCCACATTTTATGCATATTCTCCTTATATAATCCAACCCTGGCAATGGATCCACCTGAGACTTGTGTAACTGTAACAAACAAGTAACAAAACTCAATATGACATTTTCCCTACAATTAGTCTGGACCAGTTGCTCATCATCCTACACTTGGCATAAGTTTCCCTGGGTACACCCCAAGCTCTCAGTATGCCACGCCCGTGCTTGTGTCTCATGTACATACAAAACATGCTTGAAAAGCTTCACCTTTTTCCGGGAGTAAGAATTAAGACACCTCCATAAACGCGTAAGCCACTCCCAGTGAGACATATACTGGAAGCAAGGTGGGTGCTGCAAGCCCACCAAAGTCCCTTCCCGTGTCCTCACTTTCTGTTTTCCTATTGTCCCATTAACACCAGAGAGTAGTTCAGCATGTTCTCTAAAGAGAGTCTCTTACTTTCCACACCACACTACACACACACACACACACACACACACACACACACACACACACACACACACACACACACACACACACACACACCACTTCCCCAAAATTAATTAACATAAAATAGAACTAGTCGACGTACTGCCTCGGAGTCCCCGTCTGGGAGGGGAACCACAAATACCCAAGAGCGGCCCCCACTTTCGGTTCCCGACCTGAGAGGTGCCGCGATAGATTTTCAACCTTTTTCTTTATTAACTTCTGCAACGCTCGCGGTCTTTGCTTTAACTTCCATTCTGTGGAAAACCACTTCTCCTCTTCTGAACCTCACCTTTTCTTCCTCACCGTTTACTGACAGCGATCTCTACTCTGTTCACTCATGTGGACAATGCTAGTTCGGAATATAGGCACCTTGCCTTGGGCAACACTAATCCCGCGGTGTCAGCAGTTTGACCATTGGCGCCCTTCAGAGGCTCGGCGCCTCAGGGGCTAGTTCACTGTTAGAACCTTCTTCTTGGTTCGAGGTGTGTTATGAATAGTCTGTTCGTGAGCGACTTTCTAGGTAACTAACAGTTCTCTCTCATCGTAAACTCTAGTTATTTGCCAACCGTTTAATTATAGGCTGTAAAATCCGCATAATTAAGAAAATGACTTCCGAGAAAATAAATACTCCTCTATCATTTATCCATAATCTGTGAAAGCTGCAGGTGTCTAAAACGAAATTTTCCCTGTCAATAAGAAATGTTATCATTGGTATCAATGAGTAGTCCTCCCTCTGCATAATCCATTTTTTTTCTATTTTACGGCATTATTCACACCATTGCACACACTATATAAGGTTTTGTTTGCTTCATTTTGTGATATTTCTGAAGAAATACATCATTGTACCTGACACAGCACCATCTCTTAGCTTATCTTGTGGCTCCCCCCTCGTACTACCGAGAAAACGGTCGTTTTCGCAAAACTAAGTTTTTTTGGTATTTGAAAACAGGTATAAAAAAAACATTTTGAGGAGCCGAAAAAAAAAGTTCGCGGTCAAGAGTAACAGGCGGAGGGTTCCTTAAGGGGACTGCAATCACCTACCTGGCACCATCTCTGAAATTAGTGACGTTCGTCATCTTCCATTAGAAAGGCTGGTCCCATTCTGTTGTGTCACAATGTAAACATAGAGATGCGAGACCTGATTATCTGTTTTTTGTTGTTGTTGTTGAATTAGTTTATGATGTAATTTTTCTGGTCAGTGAGTTTTATCACGTAGTCACTTAGAACAGAGCACAATATTTTTATCGGCAGTTCTGCCAACGTTATGCAGGACATGGATGTGACTATATAATAAGATTGTCACCATTACCATTCCTGACGACTTGCACCAGTGAAGGAAGGTGATGGCAGGCTGAGGAAAGGTTTTGGGGGAGAAGTTTCTTGTACCGTTCACCGCTGCCACAACACTCACCAGCACGTGTCCGTGACCCACACTCTCTCTCCCCACAGACTTACTTGTGTCGGCTGCGGGCGGAACGGGGCCGTGTCAAGGCGCTTGTAAAGGGCATTGCCGCTCTCATGAAGACTATCGAGGGAGATACCCCTTGGCGTGCTGCGTGGCCCGAGGACGAGCCACAGGCACTCAGCGCCCTCATGGTGGAGGCTGTGCGCGCCAGATGTCCCGTGAGCGCGGCCTTCCTGCACCAAGCCGGAGCGTGGTCCTTCCTCAGCGGGGAGTGGGGGACCAGTGCCTTGGCCACCGCGCTGGAAGAGGGCCACACGGACATGGCCGAGCTGCTCGTGAGGCACCTGGGAAGCAGCATCTTTGCCGACGTTCGTCTTTTGAGCGGAGCGATGCCGGAGGCGGAGCGGCGACGACTGGGGCAGGTGAGTCGAAGTCTCTCGTCACCCGACTGTATTTTGTTTTTAGATGCTGTCTCTAGCACCGGTAGGCTCTCTTGATGTGCCTCTTCGACGACCCTAGTCCGTTAGTGGCGCAGACAGGCAGGCAGGTATTATACATAGTGTCTGCCGGGATAAATGACTCTTGTTTGGCACCTGCCGCCCCCCAGTGCTACATTAAAAGGAAGTCGTTGAAGTTTGTGTTGATTGAAGATCTGGGCAGCACGTGGGTAACCCTCCGTCACCCGGCGATGGTTTAAAGCTGTCAGTGTCGTTCGGTGTGACTCGAACCTAGCTCACGATGACCGCAAGCTGACCACTCCGCCACCGCCTGGCAAACTGTTAGGCAAATGTTTCCGCTACCGCCTGGCAAACTGTTAGGCAAATGTTTCCGCCACCGCCTGGCAAACTGTTAGGCAAATGTTCCCGCCACCGCCTGGCAAACTGTTAGGCAAATGTTCCCGCCACCGCCTGGCAAACTGTTAGGCAAATGTTCCCGTCACCGCCTGGCAAACTGTTAGGCAAATGTTTCCGCCACCGCCTGGCAAACTGTTAGGCAAATGTTCCCGTCACCGCCTGGCAAACTGTTAGGCAAATGTTCCCGCCACCGCCTGGCAAACTGTTAGGCAAATGTTTCCTCCACCGCCTGGCAAACTGTTAGGCAAATGTTTCCGCCACCGCCTGGCAAACTGTTAGGCAAATGTTCCCGCCACCGCCTGGCAAACTGTTAGGCAAATGTTCCCGCCACCGCCTGGCAAACTGTTAGGCAAATGTTTCCTCCACCGCCTGGCAAACTGTTAGGCAAATGTTCCCGCCACCGCCTGGCAAACTGTTAGGCAAATGTTTCCTCCACCGCCTGGCAAACTGTTAGGCAAATGTTCCCGTCACCGCCTGGCAAACTGTTAGGCAAATGTTCCCGCCACCGCCTGGCAAACTGTTAGGCAAATGTTCCCGTCACCGCCTGGCAAACTGTTAGGCAAATGTTCCCGTCACCGCCTGGCAAACTGTTAGGCAAATGTTCCCGCCACCGCCTGGCAAACTGTTAGGCAAATGTTCCCGCCACCGCCTGGCAAACTGTTAGGCAAATGTTCCCGCCACCGCCTGGCAAACTGTTAGGCAAATGTTCCCGCCACCGCCTGGCAAACTGTTAGGCAAATGTTTCCGCCACCGCCGTCACAAACCTCGTCCAGGGAACCGACCGTGACGTTCGTTCACATCCTTGGCGAGGCGTTCACACCAAACTAATAACACCCCTCCGACAACTGGCATAGAGTTGAAATACGCTCCGTCTTTTATGTTTTTAGGTTAAATGTGCTTTTCGCTGTGGAATAAAGTCCTCCAAGATGTCTTCCGTAAACACCCGGCCAGGCTGCTCTAACCCTATTGGTGACGTTTGACCTGTAAAACACCACGATGCTAAAACTAGTCATATGACCCAAACACCTAACTTAACCCTCGACACTTAAACCAAGATAAAGCGTCAGTTGACGACGCCCGAACTAAATCGTCTTTTACTAGACAAACAACATGAACCACTGGATAATACATTGCTAACCATTTCGTAGAAGGAATTCGAATATAATCATTTTAACCAAAAGCGGCTGCAAGTTCGTAAGCAATGATTACATATATACTAGAGAGTGCATATTACACATACACGGTTCAAACACCACAATGAAGCAATGACTTTCTTTCACTCAACATATTTACCTCCCAGGCAGCCACAGCCGTGCATTGTTCGCAGCCATAAACACTGGCGAGCAACACACGAGGCATACCACCTTCGTTCTTTCAAGTCTCAAAGCCTCAGCCAGTGACATCTCAATTAAATTAAGCCGCGAATTTTGGAAAATCAACCGCTTTGGTGCGAATCGCCATAACTCCCTTATTTCTGGGGCTACATAAATGCTTTTGGTATCAATGGACGGCAAAATGAAAGGGCTATATTTCTTAATAAGCGAATGGGCTCAAAAACTGACTCGAAAGGGTAAACAATCGAATAAATTCGCAAAGAACGACTCTGAAAAAAAAAACTTTTTGAGTTCCCAACCTTGAAACCCACTCATTCTTTGAGAATTTCAAAGAACTTATTTAATACATAATCTTGCCCTACCAATGTGTCTTCCAATATGATGCATATAATTTCCCTACTCCCTGTAGTTTCGTCGCTAGAGCTCGAAACGTAAACCCTTTTAAGCTTTCATTTGCCACCAAGCACGCCTTCCTAGCCTCAGTGGTTTTTGCTCGAGCTTGACCAGAGGTCGCGACGAAAATTCGCCGAATCTGACTCATTTCACGCGCCGCGATGAAATACCTTTCTGACGCCACAAAAATTAATATATCTGCATAAAAATTCATATATGAACACTTCAATATGTTTACTATTTTGTATTAAAAGCATTTTAATATATATATATATATATATATATATATATATATATATATATATATATATATATATATATATATATATATATATATATATATATATATATATAAGAAGATACTTCGTTTTACTATATAACTCGCCTTATTATACATGTGATTTTTTTTATTTAGTATTCAACCCTATTTCTTCCCATTTATGAATAATACATTTAATTTGAGTCAGATTCGGCAAATTTTCGTCGCGAGTTCTGGTCAACCTCGAGCAAAAACTACTGAAGCTAGGAAGGCGTGCTTGGTGGCAAATGAAAGCTCTAGTAATACAGATTAATAATCAGAAACAAAAAATTTGAAAGCACTAATAAATAATTAAAAGTTATAAGCAAAAAAGTAGGACGTGTCCAAATCGCGGCAAAAAAACCGAAAAACAGGCTATATTGTGACGGCTCTACGATAAACTTGGAATCGAGCTATCACAAAATCCTTCGAGCTGGTCAAACTACATTGCCAAGAAGGGCTACATGTCAAATTACAGCCTTCTAGAGGCAATAGCAATGCCACACTAGACAAAAACGACAAAGTGTCTGGAGTTCGTCAAAATCGCTTTCAAAAGGGTTTACGTTTCGAGCTCTAGAGACGAAACTACTGGGAGTAGGGAAATGTTATGCATCATATTGGAAAGCACATTGGTAGGGCTAAAGTATTTGTTAAATAAGTTCTTTGAAATTCTCAAAACATGAGTGGGTTTCAAGGTTAGGAACTCAAAAATAGGGTTATTTTTTCAGAGTCGTTTTTTGCCGTCGATTGAAACCAAAAACATTTATTTAGCCCCAGAAATAAGGGAGTTCGCACAGGCGTCGGTGCTGGTACGCTGAGGTGCCGCCGCGGAGGCTCCAAGCAGTGCTGCGCGACAACTTGTTTCGCAAGTTCCTTCACCCGACCACCCTTCCAGAACGTGTTTCTTAATATCAAAAGACCTTCACAACCTAAACAGACGACAATACATACGACCCCATAAAACGTAACACAATGTTCATGTAATACTCGTATAATATCAACACAAAAAACTACCGTTATAATATTACTCAAGACAAGAAAACTGCTGCTCAGTACGGTATCCTGAGCTGATGGAACCCGTTCACACTCTCCCCGTCCTACTCGCCGTCTCTGAGGTTCCGTAACATTTATACCATTTGGACAATCGCCACAGTCTTATGATCCAGCCGACCCAGCTCAACACAGGTACAAAGTTACCTCGACTTAGGTAAGCAATTGATAATCGTGTTGTTGACAAAAATAATCACGTGGAAGTCGTTCACTAAGTTAATTTTATGTTTGGCCTTTCGTTCATAGGTTTACGAGAACTCTGTAGCCACAGCGACGAGTCCAGCGGAAGGCAGGAAGCTGCTGCAAAAGATCATTTGGCTCGTATGGAGCATGCATCTCACGTGTGGGGGGCTCCACTCACACAGCTCTTCTGGACAGAGTGGAGTCTAAGGCTCTTCGTCTCATCAGCTCTCCTCCTCTTACTGATAGTCTTCTACCTCTTAAATTCCGCCGCGATGTTGCCTCTCTTTCTATCTTTTATCGATATTTTCACGCTGACTGCTCTTCTGAACTTGCTAACTGCATGCCCCCTCCCCCCTCCTGCGGCCTCGCCTCACATGACTTTCTGATCAAGCTCATCCCTATACTGTCCAAACCTCTTATGCAAGAGTTAACCAGCATCTTCACTCTTTCATCCCTCACGCTTGTGAACTCTGGAACGATCTTCCCTCATCTGTATTTCCTTCTGCCTACGACTTGAACTCTTTCAAGAGAAGGGTATCAGGACACCTCTCCTCCCGAAATTGACTTCTCTTTTTGGCCACTCTTCTCTATTCAGGAGTAGTAAGTAGCGGGCTTTTTTTCATTATTGTTTTCTTTTTTTTACGCCTTGCACTGTCTCCATTGATGTAAAAAAAAGCATCGTCTTGAAATTGTTTCAGGTTGGATTTGCTTTTTTGTTTTGTTTTACAGTAAACAGATCAAGGGCCCAAAAAATAATGAAATAAAGCCCTCTAATCACTGCTCCTATAAAAAAGAGTTAGGAGGGGTGGACAAGAGAGAGGTCAATTTCGGGGGGAGAGGTGTCCTGATACTCTCCTATTGAAAGAGTTCAAGTCGTAGATAGGAGGAAATACAGATGAAGGAAGATTGTTCCAGAATTTACCAACGTGAGGGATGAAAGAGTAAAGATGCCGTTTAACTGTTGCATAATAGGGGTGAGCTTGAGTAAAAAGTCGTGTGCAGCGGAGCTTTGTACTCACGTATCATTTCCGGACTTAATGGCAGACAGTCCCTGTTCTTTCCGTAAACCTATCGGCAGTAGGACAATAGGAACTTTAAGTTCCTCAACTCCTCAAAAACTCAATTTCTCCACCTGTCAACTCGACACAATCATTCAAACACCTATCCCCTATTTTCCGATAACACTCAGCTATCATTTCCTTCTTCACTTCACATCATCAGTCTATCCTTAACTCAAAATATCAACTGGAAACCTCATATCTCATCTCCTACTAAATCATAATTATGAACTTTACTTCCATTATGTATTGAATTTTGGAGATATCGACACCCTCACAACATGCATGGACAGACTGAACTGTGTCATCCAGCAAGCCTCCAAACGACTGGACCTTAATTTTGGCCCAGAGGAGCATCAATCCCAAAGGCTTCGCCTCCTTAGGCAGCATTTAGGGAGTAATCACTAGGACTCCCAGTGATTCCGCGAAAAATACACCGTCAACACCAAAAGCAGGGTCAGTGACCTAAATGTCGTCAACATGCCTCGCAGCGACTTTGATCAACAACTTCGCAACATAACTAGCCCACGCAGGTGTTGAAAAGTGATGGAGCAAGGACGCACGCCTGCCTCACTCCTGAATTAACAGGGAAAAAGCCGGAAACGCCTCCACCAAACTTTACAGCACTCACACTCCCAGAGTAAAGGCCAGTCGTCAGGTAAATAGTCTTTCCAGCAAACTCACGGATCCGCAGAATGCCCCAGAGTGCCTCATGATGCATCGAGTCAAAAAAAACTTTTAAAGATCGATACAGGATACGAGTAGACACTGTCGGAACTCACATCAGCGTTCCACAAGGACGTTAAGTGCTGGATCCAGTCAATTTTTGACTTGCCGAGCGTGAACAAAGATTGCTCAGATCTCTTAAACTTTTTTTTTTTTACATGTGGCCAATAGCGCCGGTAGGCTATTTCATGGGGCCTGATGGTCGGCCCGAGCCCATCATGGCGCAGGCAGTTGTTTATAGTGGCGCCATTATTATTGGCTCATGCTGCCCCCCGGAGCTCATTCTTGATTTCATTTGCGCTGTACAGCTACTTCTAGAGTCCGGGTTGATAGGTGGTCTTCAGGACAGCATGTGGATAGTCTTAGGCCACTCGGCGGTGACTGAAAAATTCCAGGTGGTTAGCGGCGGATTCGAACCCACATCATGGACAGCGCATGCATCCCACAGCCTGGCAGGCAGAGGTTCAAGCCCTGTCCAGGTCGGGATATTTCCACGGACAAGGAGTGGTTACTGTCCCCCCTTGAGCAAGGGGGATGGGGTGTGTGGTGTGAAGGTCGCGGCAGTACCCAGGGATCGACCATAATGCGCCTTGCTCTAATTTGGAACGTACTTGATGGTGATGACGGGTCCAGCTCGTGATCAAACCATGGTGAATTACACACACACACACACACACACACACACACACAACCACTAATAAGTTGTTATCTCCCCCTACAGTATCAGTACCAGAGGGAGTTGGTGATGCTGGAGGACTTGGTAATTCGCCAGAAGTCGGAGCGCGGGAAGGAAGCGGCGCGTCTGGCACTGCAGCTGCAGGAGAAGCTGCACGACAGCCATGTGGCAGGCCGTCGCTACGAAGGCCTCCCGCGTGCTGCCGGACGCAGCGTCCTGCAGCTGTCTGTCAGGAAAGGCCTCGTGCAGCTCACGTACCTGGTGGTGCAGGTGGGCCGCCTCCCGGTTGACGTGACTCTTGACGACATTTGCGGCACCACCGCTCTCCACGAGGCCGCCTCCCACGGCAAGGATTCTTGCGTCGCGCTGCTGCTCGGCGTCGGTGCAGACCCGCTTCGACGTGACAGGTACGTTGATTTAGAGATAAAGGTCAGTAAACGTCAGGCCCTTACGTCCCTCCCTGTGCGGCGGCAGTCACTGACAAGATATTTATTTTTCCTTAATATTTCTCCTCTTTCTTCTGTGTACTAGTTTTGTGCATTAATGAAAACTAAACCTTTCAGTAAGCCATTATTTTAACAATTAAAAGGTAGGAGACTGTTAGTAAGCTGAGGGGACGAAGAGACTTACGGCGGTATCATCAGTCAAGCTCTTCCCTCTTCGTCGAAGCGTCGCTTAGAGAAAGTGTTTCCGTCAAGAGGTATTATCAAACGCTATTTTCTCTTCCCCCTTCGAAGCTATCTTTCCGTGTAGTGTTGGTACTACTGCAAATCAAACAAACGTTGAAAACCGAAACATTAATGCATTTTAGGTACATTTCTATAATGGAAAATATTGTGTGGCAAATACTTTTGTAAGCAGTGCTTGATACAGTGACATACACTATATATAGCAGAAAATTTACATTGATGCTTTTAATTGGTTGGTACCCGTGGCAATGTTTGCTTCAGGCTCATCTCGTCCCGTCACCTGTGGGCGGAGCTTAGGAGACCTCGTTAGAATAAACTGCTTTTATTTTCTTTATTCTCCTCCTGTTCCATGAGACATCTTTTTCTCCCATCGTTATTTCTCCCTTGTAAATATAATTTTAACTAGCTTTAGAGCTCCTACCAGTGGGTGGAAAATGGTATCATCTATATTGCTGAGCTTTGCTAAGCTCCACCCACAGGTGACGTCACGAGTTTGGAGATTGGCTGTGGGAAGCCCAGCACGGAGTATCACATACCACCACATATTCATACAGACTTGGGAAACATGCGCCCGGAGGCCGAAGCCTGTCAGTCCGTCACTTTAAAATTCATCCCAGCAATCTTCATGCTTATGGTTCGAAGTGCCAGCCCTACAAACGCTCAAAAAAGAGAACTGTTGTGAATAGTTGAGATTGAAGGGCGGGGCGTGCTGGATGGGAGGTGTGTTCCAGTGTTGGCTTAAATTAACATAGGAACCGTGAAGTCTTGAATTCAGAAAAATAGTGTTTCTCGCATTGTATGACTTTTTATATAAGGTCTAGAAAATTTAAATTGTTCTTATGCCCAATTAATAATACAGCAACATTGAATAATGTTGTAATAAAGCATTAAATGTGCGAAGATATTACCGATAGATCCTCTTCGTTCATATCAAGAGGAAATTAGTTACCCTTCGTGCGCTGCATCAAAGACACTCCTCGTCACTGAATATACCCGTTTGGTGGGAAGAGACAGATTGAGAATCCCAGTTTTAGACTCTACTATGTACAAGAGAGCTGTGTGTGTGTGTGGAGCTCCCCACACATGAGATGCCTGCTCCACATCGAGGAAGCTGATTTAGTAGGAGAGAAGTGAAGTTTCTGAGTTAAGGATAGACTGGATATGTTTAGTGTGGAAGAAGGGGTCGGCTGAGTGTTGTCGAAGAATAGCAGATTAAAGTGCAGTACAGACAAAAGTACAGCAAAAGGGATAGAATATGTCTGAATGGTAGTTTAGATAGCAAAGACTTGTGCCAGACTGTATCAAAAGCTTTTTATATGTTTAAAGCAACCGCAAAAGTTTCACCGAAACGGCTAAAAGAGAATGATCAGGAGTCAGTCAGGAAGGTAAGGTCACCACTAGAACGCACCTTGTGGAACCAACACTGATGATCAGATTTAAGATCAGAGGTGCATAGATGTCGCCACTATAACACTCGCTAGCGCCAGAACTGCCGCTGGAGACCATCAGGCCGGACTGGAAGGAAGCTGCTCTGGGCCATCAGGCCCATCAAGAACCCTTACCAAACGCAAAACAAAAAAAATAGGTGCTATACGATTTCCCGGTTAAGGACCGATTCAAAAGCTTTAGAGAGTTAGGAAAGTATATTCCGCCGCCATGTTGCTTCTCTTTCCATCTTATATCGATATTTTCATGCTGACTGCTCTTCTGAACCTGCTAACTGCATGCCTCCCTCCCCCTCCCGCGGCCCCGCTGCACACGACTTTATCCTCATGCTCTTCCCTATACTGTCCAAACCCCTTATGCAAGAGTTAACCAGCATCTCTATTCTTTCATCCCCTTCACTGGTAAACTCTGGAACAGTCTTCCTTCGTCTGTATTTCCTCCTGCCTTTGACTTGACCTCTTTCAAGAAGAGTGTATCAAGACACTTCTCCACCCGAAATTGACCTCTCTTTTGGCTACTCTTTACTTTTTACTTTTGTGGGAGCGGCGAGTAGCGGGATTTTATTTTATTTTTTATTTTTATTTTTTATACTTTTTTTGTTGCCCTTGAGCCGCATCCTTTGATGTAAAAAATAATAGGACGGTAGTTTGAGAGGTTGGAAGGGTCACAATTCTTAGGTACACACTGTATGTAGACAGACTCCTAGCGGAGAGGAAAGGTAGATGTTGAAAGGCAGAAACGTGTGAGCGAGAGATCTTGTTGACTGGTAGTTGCCAGGGGGGGCCATGGAGTCTCGCGGTTTGAAGCCACTAAACTGTCAGTCGGCCATATTGTTCAAGCCGGGGAGGAGTGGCCAAATGGATGTAAGTACTTCCTTGAGCGGCCGGCCAGACCACGTGTCCGCGTGTGACATTTCATGAGGGTTCGTGTGGCAGACTGGCAGTACATGCTTGGTGCTTACAATTTTCTAACTTGTATTTGTTAAGGAGACCACACATCTTGGTGATGAATTGTCCTCACCGCATTTCTTGATGATCATGAATACATTACAGCGCTTCTTGGATATCTTATACAGTACTACTTTCTTACCTGTTACAGTATACTTACAGTAATAAATTACAAAATTATTTTTATTTCATACACCTGCATGTTCAAGTGCTGGAAAACAGTAAGAACTTTTTTTTTTTTGTTTTTTTTTTTTTACGTCTTCTTCCCGGTGGGGCCTGATGGTCTGCCCAAGGCTTCTTCCCGGTGGGTCCTGATGGTCAGCCCACCCCGTTCTGGGGCAGGCGAATGTTTATAGTGGCGCCATCTTGCATTGGCTCATGCTGCCCTCCCGGAGCTCATCTTTAATCCTAGAATCTAGAGTCCGATAGGTGGTCTTTGGACAGCATGTGGATAGTTTTAAGCCATTCGGCGGCGGCTGAAAATCCCAGCAAGCGTCCTCCATGTTAGGCGCTCCACCCTCGTATTCGTACCTCACGGCTTGAACAATGTGGCGCCCGATTTGACGGCTGAGACCACGAAAACTGGCTTCACGCGCTCGGCGCTGTGGGCCTCTCCACCCTTAATACCTCCGTGGTAGTAGCGAGCAAGACCTGAGTCTGAGGCTATGGATATAAGCAGCTTTATTTCCAATAGAAAGGGGACCAAGGCAATGAGTTGCAGCCTGCAGGGCAAGAGCAGGCGGAGGAAGAGTTACTCCCTGCTGTTGCTGTAACTGCAGATGAGTCATGACGGGAGACTGCCGCTGCCTTTACATTGTCTGTTAGCTCATGTTGGTGAAGCAGAGGGCTCTTTAGCCAACTAGCAAGGATCCATAGTCTAGCTGAGTGGTTGTCAAACGTTTTTGTCACACAAGGCATACTAACGCCTTAAAAATGTGACGTATACTGTAATGATGGGAAATGTGCACACTGCACCAAATTGCTCCAGCATTCAGCAGTTCGAAGTGGAACGAGTGACCGTATTTTTTCCGATTTCCAAAGGATCCAGTTATTATTTAACAAATTTCAAGAGGCAATTAATTGACAAGACCCTGTGGTCATCATTTTGTTACGTGACACTTACGCGAGATCGAACTTCGTTGATATAAAAATAAGTTAAAAGCATAACAGTGAAAGAAGCTTTCAATACATATTTAACCCTGTATCTAATAAACTTGCAGCTTGCAGGAACTGATGACATGGCAGGAGTGTTACTACTGAATACAATAACACATAAATTGGCACTAATGTTTGTCAGAGAGGCCTCAGAATTATCCAAAAAACTCGCGCTTCTCTCGCCACCGACCACCCAGCATTTTGAGCTGGGCTAAGCCCCCAATGTTTGAAGATCCTAAGTACGCCCCTGAGGACACTCCTGATCGAAAGTGTCTGGGGGCGGAGCAAGCGCCGGCCGCGGGCTGGGAGCTTGATCATGATGTCACAAGTGACTCGCTTAATATAATGCCTCCCGAACGTCGATCCTGCTCACAGAGTTCTTTTTGTACGCGACAACCCTGAACGACGAGACCAAGGTGACGCCCACCTAAGTCGTGGCTGGGGCATGTCGACTGATCCTGCCGTAAAGGACTTAGGATGAATAGGGCGGCTGCGTAGAGCTTGCTTGGGAAAACCGTCGGGTGTGGAGGCGGCGGGTAAGTGAAGTGACGCGCCCCCGGACGTATGCCCCTACTGGTTCGTATGTCCCTTCTCTCCCCTTCCTCATTCACACCAATCACATTCACACATGCCACCCGAAGGTGCTCCTCCCTCCTCCTCCTCCCCTCCCTGGGACAGATGGGAACCCCTCCTCCCGTTGCCACTTTTCGTCCATCCCGGAGGGACCACTGGCAGCTGGCAGGGCTCATTCCCTGAGGGACGCAGGGCAACAGATCGTCCGGAATTACCAACATCCTACAATAAAAAAAATTCACATAAGATAAAATCAATGTCACCTAAAAACACAGCACCAAAGCTTCCCGCCGTCCTCTTTAGTTTCACCACAAAAAAAAAAAAAAATACTGCACACCATGAACAAATACTAAAATCAAATTGTCGTGTAATACCGAGTTCACCTCGTGAAGGCGGGGTGGAGCTAGGTTATCACAGACGTGGCTGTGGTAGTCCAGCGAGGTGCTGCTAGTTCATAACAGCCTGGTGCTTAGCTTCGCACACTGACACCTCCAGTCTCATTGGTTACGATCCTGACTCTGCGCAAAGCCTAACATGATCAGTCAAAATTTTCCTTGGCTTCTGCTTCTGAAGGCAGTGTTTGGTTATGACCTAGTTTCGTTTTGCCCTGTGCGCATGAATGGAGAGTTGAGTGAGTCTTGGTTTTGGTGTGGGTGTGAGACGAGTGTGTGATGCCGCCATGGCTTTTTAATGTGTACATGGATGGTTATACGTATGAAAGAAGTGAAAGCCAGAGTGGGGGAGCTAGGTCCAAGGCTGAAAGTGTGAGGACAGAGGAGTCATCGGTGGCAGGCCAGTTTGCAGATGATACATTAATGTTGGCAGAAAATGTGGGGACGCTACAGAGGATAGTGGATGCGTTTGACAGGGTGTTTAAGAGGAGAAAGCTGAGAGTGAATGCTGGAAAGAGTAAGGTTATGGTATTTGAGCGAGCGAGAGAGCAGACCATTAATTTTGCAAATCAATGCAGAGTTAGAGCAGAGAGCACAACGAAGTGTAGGACAAGGCTGGGGGAGGAGAGAATGGAGCTGACTGACTTTTAAAACTTGAGGACAATTTTATGTAAGCATGGAAGTATGGAAGGTAAGGTGATGGAAAGAGCAGGGAAGGGCAGACAGGTACTGATTGCACTGGAAGGAGTTATGAGAGAAAGAAGTGTGAGCATGGGGGTAAACAGGGAAATAAGGAACATTATTATCCTGCTAACCCTGTCGTATGCATCAGAGACGTGGACATAAAGTGCAGAACAGCAATCGCAAATACGTCTAGCGGAAATGAGTTATATAAAAGGTGCTTGTGGTGTTTCAGGACGAGATGGAGAAAGTAATGAAAGCGTGTATGAGGGGTTTGGTATGGCTGTCACGGCGGAAGGAGTGAGGTGTGGAGTAGTCGAATGGGTGAAGCGTGGTGCGCTGAGATGGTTTGGACACGTGATGGGAATGACGGAGAATGAATTTGTGGAGAGTGTCTGAGGAAAGGATTGAGGGAGGGTGTGTCAGGGGAAGACCACCTGTGAAGTGGATCAATAGAGTGAGCGAGTATCGGACCGAGAGAATAGGAGGTAGCAGGATTGGCTATGCTGAGAGGGAGGGCCAGAACAGGGAGAGATGGATACAGTTCTTCTGCGGCCACCTCCTGAGGGAAGTTCTCGTGATGGAACAGGGCGTCGGAGACATAGTTAGACTGAGCTGCCTCCTTTGATGTATATTTGCTGCCAATAATAACTTGTCTCGTTAACATGTGTGGAGTCATGGCACGGTGCATCGTGGTGACCGGTGAGCTGTCCCATCATTTGTTTTTACTCCCTGACAGGTACGACCAGACGCCCCGTCTCCTGGCCGCCATGTTCGGCCACAAGAGCACCGAGCAGCTGCTGGCACTACACGAGCCGCGTGACCCCCCCTGCCGTGCGGGCACCACCGCCGAGCAGGCAAACCACAACTATGACGCCTACCTCCGGAGATACGAAAAGCTTGGCAGCGAGAAACGGGAGTCCCTAACGCCCATTGACCGTCACTACCCAGAGCGAGTCACGTGCAGGCTCATGGAGGCCATCGGAGTCCAGGAGCTGTGGGAGAGGGCTGGTGATGCTCTTGTGGATTTTTCCCGTGGTGAGGCCCGCGAGGTGAAGGACGCAGTGATGAAGGAGCTGCATTCCATTATAGAGAAGATTGCGCAGGAAGACAGTCTGTACAACGGCAAGCTAAGGCTGGTGGGCAGCTCAGAAGATGGGTCAAAAATATACTGCCCCGACGAAATGGACGTCAACCTTCTGATTACGCCGAAGAACGTCAAGGTCGAGGTGGAAGAGACCCCAAAGGGACTGGCGCCAGCCAAGGGAAATTATAAGATGTCCATTGTGGCCGACGCGCCCGGTCTCCAGGGAAACAAGCTGATGTATAACCTGTTCCTTCTGTTACACAAGTGCCTCGCGAAGTACACACTGCAGGATGAAAGGCTGAGCTTCGTGCCGCCCGGCCTGAGCAGCACGCAGGTGGGCGCTGCCCTCACCCTGGCCTGGCAGGGGAAGGAATATCCCCTCCTCCTGGTCGGTGTGGATCTCGTGCCGGTGCTGGAGCTGCCGTGGCACGAGAAAATATCAAAACCAAAGCTCATCAAGGACACTGCCAAGACATTCCACGTCAGCAACACAGCTGACGGCTATTGGCGTTGCAGTTTTGCCTTGACAGAGGCAACGGTGCTGAAAAAATTGTCCCCCATCAGACGACGTGTCATGGTAATGGGAAAGGTTCTGCTTTCCTGCCTCAAGACCGAGCCGTGGATGCCACAGCACATGAAGCACCTCTGCGAGAGAGAGAGAGAGAGACCTATACCAAATGAAGATGATGCAATAACAGGAGGAGGAGAAACTATGCTAAAAAAAAAGAAATATGAGAGAGAGGAAAAATGAAGAGAAAATGTGATGATCAGAGAAAGAGAGAATAAAGGAGGAGGAAGGAAGGAGAAGGAAGGAAGGGAAATAACCAAATGGAGGGAGGATGAAAATGTGATGATCCGAGGAAGAGAAAGAAGAGGAAGGAAGGAAGGAAGGAAGGAAGGGAGAGAACTAAATGGAAGGAGGTAAGGAAGAGAAAATGTGATGATCCGAGGAAGAGAAAGAAGAGGAAGGAAGGAAGGAAGGAAGGGAGAGAACTAAATGGAAGGAGGTAAGGAAGAGGAAGGAAGGAAGGGAGAGAACTAAATGGAAGGAGGTAAGGAAGAGGAAGGAGGTAAGTGAAGGAAAATGGAGAAGAAATTAGAAATAGAAGGGAGAGGAAAGAGAGAGAGACCAAATGAGGAAAAAAGAGGAAGAAGAGGAAAAAAGGGACCAAATGGAGGGAGGAAGAAGGGAAGGAAGAGAAAATGTAATGAGCAGAGGAAGAGAAAGAAAAGAGGAGGAAGGAAGGAAGGGAGAGAGATAACCAAATGGAGGGAGGGAGGAAGGAGGTAAGGAAGAGGAAGAAGGTAAGTGGAGGAAAAGGGAGAAGAAATTATAAGTAGAAGGGGGAGAGAGAGAGAGAGAGAGAGAGAACATATAATATTACATAGAAAAACCACACACACACACACACACACACACACACACACGGGACTTAAATTTCCCTGCCTACCTAGATATTGACAATGTAATATATTTGTACTGAGTGACTCCACAACACCATGGTCTGCCAGGCCTGTTGAGACCCACCACTGTTATGCACTACACTACCAAGGTACAGTAGACCCTGGATATAATGGGCTAATTTGGGGGGGGGGACTCAGTCCGTTACAAGCGGCAGAAATTTAAAGATACAGTCAGTTTATGAGTTTAACCCCTTCACTACGGCCAGGCCAAAACAGCGCCCCGCGCCGTATCCAGGATCGCCACGCGCGGCGTGCTGTTTTGGCCCGGCCGTAGTGAGTTTCTTTATGTGCACCATTTAATGGACCGCATTGGCTATACAGGCATATGGCCACTCAACTCCAAGCTGTACTTTCCATAGATTTCAAGTTATAGAATAGTGTGTGTCTGAAGCTGTCTCCGAGATACATACACGGCCATGGTGTCGCCATCGCTCCAAGCCGATGACATTGCACACGCTTCACTCCTGCCCGATTTCAGTTTTTCTCCAGGTCAAATAGTAGTGTCAGGAAATCGAGTAGAGGTAATAAGTGAGCGGTCGTAGGCTCGGAGCAGTGACTCTGCCAAGGCCTTTTATCCTGGAGGCAACCTCAGATCCACTCTAGTACATAACTTGAATTCTATGGAAAGTACTGCTTTGACAGTTCACCAAGTGGCCACGTGTGGCACTGCATGTATAGCCAATACGGCCCATCCTGCATGTTTTCATATATAATACATGATGATTATGTTGAGCGTATGGCTGAAAACTTGTTATATTCAATAGCAACATTTGAAATTTGGCGCGCGTGGCGATCCCGGATATGGCATGGGGCGCTGTTATGGCCCGGCCGTAGTGAAGGGGTTAAGAGTGAAGATACAGGCCAACTCTTGCATTAATAAGTTGGACAGCACAAGACAGCTGATAGGTCCAGGCACCCAACAGGAACAAAAAACACCATGACTCCTGCATTGGTTTTTTAATCAGACTCTCTAAAAAGATGATTGTGAAAACACCAGTAAACTCTCACAACATTAAGTTGGACAGCACAGGACATAGGGAAAGCATGAGAGAGTGAAGGTATACCGGATAACTCTTGCAACATTAAGTGGGACAGACTCACCGAGGAGGGTTGGGTCAGCTGGGCGTCCTTCACAGGGGTGGTGAGGGCGCAGGCATCAGGAGTAGCTCACAGTAGGAGTTTGAGTACACTCTCTGCCACGACCTTCACTACAGCCAATCTGAGGGTGTCAGTACATCAGTCGGGAACTTGAAATGGCTGAGAGTAAAGCTACAGGTTGCCAAGTCAATCATCCACTCCATCAGGAAGTTATTTACTTAGGGTCGTATTAGAAGACATTTCGCCGCCCAAGAACACCTATTTGACAAGGCTTTCGCAGGAGTTGTGGGCATTTCCAGGAGTAGTTTTATGACCCTGGTGGTAGTTTAACCCTTCTTCTGTACCATGAGCCTGAAAAACACTCATTAGAACCTGACTGATATCCCCCTTTGACCTTTAGAAGTAGCTGATGTGAGAAGGGAAAGTGTCTTGTAATACCAGCCTTAATCGCAGTTATTCATTCATCAGTCAGTCAATCTTACACACACACACACACACACACACACACACACACACACACACACACACACACACACACACACACACATGCAGAGGCAGTGTGGTCTCCCCATAAGAAGAAACACATCAAGAAACTAGAAAGAATACAAAAGATGGCAACAAAAATGGTTCCAGGGATTGACATACGAGGAGAGACTAAAGGAAATGGACTTACCAACACTAGAACAAAGAAGAGAAACGGGAGACCTAATACAAATCTACAAATTATTGAGCAAAATGGAAGAAGTAGACAACGAGGAGTTACCACTAAAAGAAGAAATTACCGCCAAGAACACAAGAGGACACAGTAAAAAATTGAGGAAGGGAAGATGCTTGAGAGACATAAAGAAATATAGCTTCCCGCAAAGAAATATAGAGGTTTGGAACAGACTAAGTGAGGATGTAGTATCAGAAAGGAGTGTGCAAAGCTTCAAGGAAAAGTTGGATAAATGTAGATACGGAAACGGGACCACACCAGCCCAGGCCCTGTAAAACTACAACTAGGTAAACACACACACACACACACACACACACACACACACACACACACACACACACACACACACACACACACACCTGATGTGATAGCCTGTTGATGCAGTGGGTTAAAGGAGAAACAAGGCTAAGAGGGGATGACCAACCATCAAGACTTGACCTAATTTTCACAAAAAATGTTGAGTTAGATGAAGGAGTCAGTCATGAGTGCCCCTTAGGAAAGAATGGCCATCAACTATGACAGATGAAAACTATGGAAGGATTTAAATACCAAGATGAGGCATATAAGGAAAAAAGGAAAAACCATGCAAAGGAAGATTATTATGTTGGACTCAAGACAGAGAATTGCAACAAACTGGTCCCAGAACTCTCGAATATGACGTATGAAGACATTGAGGGAGATGGACTTGACGACACTGGAACAAAGAAGAGAGAGAGGAGATCTGATCGCACTGTACAAGTTGGTAAATAAGTTTGATGAGGAAAAAGTTGGAAAGTTTTGTTTTGTTTAGTGGGCAGCGCAACATCTGTGGTCATATGCCGGAGAGACAGAAGGGGAAGGAATTATAGGAGAAGGGAACAGTTGGAAAGTTTGGTTTAGTGGGTGCAACATCTGTGGTCACATGCCAGAGAGAGACAGAAGGGGAAGGAATTATAGGAGAAGGGAACAGACCCCAGGAGACGGGACACAACCCCCTATTAATACCTGGTACCCATTCACTGCTGGGTGGACAGGGGCGTAGGGTATCGGAAAAGCCCCCCAAATTTTTCAACTCCGCCCGGGAATCGAACCTGGGCTCTCTCGGATGTGAGCCGAGTGTGCTAACCACTGCACCACGAAGCCCCCTGTTTGATGAGGAAGATAGGGATGATCTCTTCTTATCAGCAGTAACGCAGGGGCTGTGAGGACACGAAAAGAAACTTAATAAAGGAACCTGTTTGAGTGACTGGAAAAAATAAAGTTTTTCACATAGAAGTGTTAACACATGGAACAGCTTGCGGGAAGAAGTGGTGGAGTATGTGGAGTTGGAAAGGATACAGAGAACTGCAACTAAAATGGTCCCAGAACAGATTGAGGGAGATGGACTTGACGACATGGACACTAAACCCTTCATAGAGCACCCTGGTGGTGGTGGTGTGATCTGGTTTCAATGGTGGTGGTGAATGGTGTTGATGTCCTCGCTGGTGGTGGTGGTGGTGGTGTTGAGCCTTGGGAATGGTGCGTGTGGTCAACTCCACCACCTGGTTGGCGTTCTGGAAGGTGCGCCGACCGCGTCACGACCTGACATCTTCACGCTGAAATAATAATAATAATAATAATAATAATAATAATAATAATAATAATAATAATAACAAATATGATAAAGGTAATTTCCTATACCAGTGTAAGCTATGAAGAAATAAAAATTGAAGTAGAAATAATAATAATAATAATAATAATAATAATAATAATAATAATAATAATAATAATAACAAATATGATAAAAGTAATTTCCTATACCAGTGTAAGCTATGAAGAAATAAAAATTGTAGTAGAAATAATAATAATAATAATAATAATAATAATAATAATAATAATAATAATAATAATAATAATAATAACAAATATGATAAAAGTAATTTCCTATACCAGTGTAAGAGCTCTATGAAGAAATAAAAATTGTAGTAGAAATAATAATAATAATAATAATAATAATAATAATAATAATAATAATAATAATAATAATAATAATAATAATGTGTATTGTTGAGGAAGGGGTAGCCTATTATTTTTGAGACCCTGACTATTTATTTCTGTGCAAGACATGATGATATTTACTATGGAGGCAATGTTACTTTCTATGTACCACTAAAGTTGGAAAGTTTGGTTTAGTGGGCACAACATCTATGGTCATATGCCGGAGAGAGACAGAAGGGGAAGGAATTATAGGAGAAGGGAACAGTTGGAAAGTTTGGTTTAGTGGGCACAACATCTGTGGTCATATGCCGGAGAGAGACAGAAGGGGAAGGAATTATAGAAGGGAACAGTTGGAAAGTTTGTTTTAGTGGGCACAACATCTGTGGTCATATGCCGGAGAGAGACAGAAGGGGAAGGAATTATAGGAGAAGGGAACAGTTGGAAAGTTTGGTTTAGTGGGCACAACATCTATGGTCATATGCCGGAGAGAGACAGAAGGGGAAGGAATTATAGGAGAAGGGAACAGTTGGAAAGTTTGGTTTAGTGGGCACAACATCTGTGGTCATATGCCGGAGAGAGACAGAAGGGGAAGGAATTATAGGAGAAGGGAACAGTTGGAAAGTTTGGTTTATTGGGCGCAACATCTATGGTCATATGCCGGAGAGAGACAGAAGGGGAAGGAATTATAGAAGAAGGGAACAGTTGGAAAGTTTGGTTTAGTCGGCACAACATCTATGGTCATATGCCGGAGAGAGACAGAAGGGGAAGGAATTATAGAAGAAGGGAACAGTTGGAAAGTTTGGTTTAGTCGGCACAACATCTATGGTCATATGCCGGAGAGAGACAGAAGGGGAAGGAATTATAGGAGAAGGGAACAGTTGGAAAGTTTGGTTTAGTCGGCACAACATCTGTGGTCATATGCCGGAGAGAGACAGAAGGGGAAGGAATTATAGGAGAAGGGAACAGTTGGAAAGTTTGGTTTATTGGGCGCAACATCTATGGTCATGTGCTGGAGAGAGACAGAAGGGGAAGGAATTATAGAAGAAGGGAACAGTTGGAAAGTTTGGTTTAGTCGGCACAACATCTATGGTCATATGCCGGAGAGACACAGAAGAGGAAGGAATTATAGAAGAAGGGAACAGTTGGAAAGTTTGGTTTAGTCGGCACAACATCTGTGGTCATATGCCGGAGAGAGACAGAAGGGGAAGGAATTATAGGAGAAGGGAACAGTTGGAAAGTTTGGTTTAGTCGACACAACATCTATGGTCATATGCCGGAGAGAGACAGAAGGGGAAGGAATTATAGAAGAAGGGAACAGTTGGAAAGTTTGGTTTAGTGGGCACAACATCTGTGGTCATATGCCGGAGAGAGACAGAAGGGGAAGGAATTATAGAAGAAGGGAACAGACCCCAGGAGACGGGACACAACCCCCGATTAATACCTGGTACCCATTCACTGCTGGGTGGACAGGGGCGTAGGGTATCAGAAAAGCCGCCCAAATTTTTCCACTCCGCCCGGGAATCAAACCTGGGCTCTCTCAGTCGTGAGCCGAGTGTGCTAACCACTGCACCACGAAGCACCCTATGTACCACTAAATGAGTGACTTTTCAGCGCCTGGGGCCAGCACACGATATCCCTGTTGTGGACCACATGAAACGCCCTGAATTTTCTCTTTTCTACACTCTCACACGAGCACAGTCTGTAACTTAACACACGAGAAATTAATCCAGACAAGGGAAGGTTTTGCCGGCCCTGGGGATTAAATCGGCGCCCACCAAGGCGGGAGAGCCGCGTAGTACTCCTTAACCAGTCTGTCTGAGGCTGGCCCATCTGAGCTATGGGAGGCTCGTACTACACACAGCTCTAACCTATCTCAATGCTGTGCCCCCCTCAACTCCCTCTATTTTCCCATGTTGTGACCAAACAATGGTAACTCTAGCTTAATATTGAAGGATTTTGTCAACACATTTGTTATAGGCCTTTGCCGGAAGCAATTACCTAACCCACTGGGGGTCCTCGGCACATCAACAGTAGGCCTCTTCCTCCACTTGTCTAGTAGTGATTTGTTTCTAATACTCAGTTATCCATGCATAGGCCTACCCTGAAAACCTACCAGTAAACTAACTTCAAACATACCTATCTAAAACATCTTTTTCAATAACAACATTTTCCTTCTTCAATGTAGGAAATGAAGATGGCACGTCACATCAGTAAGTAAATTGTATCGTACTGAGATACCTTAGTGTGGTGATTTGGTGGTGGTGGTGGTAGTGGTGGTGGTGGTGTAGTGGTGGTGTTAGTGGTGGTGGTTGTGGTAGTGGTGGTGTGGTGGAAGGGCACTTTCGTCACATGAAGGCTTCTCTGCGGTGTTCCTTCCTTTCCCTGGCCGTCCCTGTCCTCTCCACCTTCTTCTCACAGGCTGTGGATCTTCTCGTCATTGTAGTTTGAAGGAAAACACGAGAAAAAGTAAGGTTTATGGCGCTACGCAGGCCGGCCCTTGCCCCTACTCCTCTTATTCTTCTTTTGGGCATGGCGCCAGCTAGGGGTGGGCAGGTACCGGTACCGGTACTAACGGTACTTGAGTTTTCGGTACCGGTACTACCGGTACTCAAATTAACGGTACTTGCCCATCCCTAGCGCCAGCCGGTGAGCCGGACCAAATTGTTGTGCCGCAATGTTAAAATTATGGAATTTGCCTATAAATTATGGCATATTCTGTGTATGAATTATGGCAGTAATATGGCAACGTGATTAAGTCAATTTATCAAAGCTAAGATGGACACCCAAGTATTTGTAACAGTGGACACGATCGAGTTTGACGTCATTGATGCCCGACACACACTATCTGGCAATTGATTGAAATTTAGTTTTGGATTAATTAACAACTAGACCCATAGAAGTGCACAAGTCTTCAAGCTGGTGGAGGGCTGAGGTAGGCGTCCGTGGAGCATTACACTGAAGAAGTATATCATCAGCATCTATAAAAACTTCTGTACCCTAAGGAAAGGCCGGGGTACTGTGCAATTTTGTCCATGAGAATATTAAAGAGCAAATGACTCAGGACCCCTCCCTGTGGAGTGCCCAATTCAAAACTCCCTTCAGCAGAGCATGGAGCCACACCGCAGCCTTCCTATCATGCAAATAGTCTTTGAGCCACCCCAGTAATTTCCCTTTAACGCCCTTTAAAATAAGTTGTTCCAATATAACCTCTTTATTGGCTCGGTCAAAGGCACCTTTGAGGTCAATGAAAGCACGACAAACAGCACCTGCAGAACTTAAGCACTGAATCAAGCAGCCACCATGCAGTCCCTTCATAAAGCCATACAGATTCTGTGACGTGGTATCTCCCACTTATACAGTCAAGCGCCTAAGTAGTATCCTTTCCATCATCTTTCACAGACTAGCAGCTAGTTAAGGAAATAGGTCTAAAGTTACCATCACCTTTAGGAATGGAAATGATCGCGGCAGTTTTCCAGGCAGATGGTAGGTAGGCTTTGTGAGTTGTAAGACATGTTAAACAAATCTAAGACAGGTTATCTTTTATGACCAGTAAGGCATTGATAACATCATGAGTGAGCCCATCAGGAGCTGTAGACTTGCCCGATATGACTGCACAAAGCAGTTCGTCACGGGTTATGGGTACACAGGTATACCATCAAGAAGTGACAAGTTGTATTGAACGCTGGCTAGTCTGCGTCGCCTGTGGCAGCCTAGGGCACCTCTGTGAGCAGCAGGTAAGCTAGCAAGTGCCGAGGCTGTTAACAATGCACGCGCCTTCCCAGCTGGGTCAGGATCACTGGCGAGGGGCCGGCCCCGACCTCTCACCCGATTTACATGGCGCCAAATTCCTGTTATGGATTTTGGGGCACGTCCATCATTTAAAAAAGGCACCCCAATATTCTTTCCTCACTTGTTGACGGAGTTCAGTCAAATGGCAGCGCGAGCATCTAGATTGGTGGCATCTTGCTGCCAGCGCTGGTATATGGCAAGCGTCCGCTGACAGGAAGTTATGACTGGGTCCCTGCCATAGATATTACTACGGGTACACACCGGTGACCTGGAAAGAATCCCGCTGTGCCCAATAAAGTCCTCAATTGTACTAACAAGTCCCTGATACCTGCATCAGGAAAGGCGCCCTTTGTGCCGGCATACCAGGCACTGACCCAGGTGACAAGATGAGGCACACTGAGCCTTCGTCTCTGAACAAAAGGAGCCGAGACAATTGCCTCTCTTTCTATCTTCTATCGATATTTTCATGCTGACTGCTCTTTTGAACTTGCTAACTGCATGCCTCCCCCCCTCCCGCGGCCCCGCTGCACACGTCTTTCTACTCATGCTCATCCCTATACTGTCCAAACCCCTTATGCAAGAGTCAACCAGCATCTTCACTCTTTCATCCTTCACGCTGGTAAACTCTGGAACAATCTTCCCTCATCTGTATTTCCTCCTCCCTACGACTTGAACTCTTTCAAGAGGAGGGTATCAGGACACCTCTCCTCCCGAAATTGACCTCTTTTTTTGGACACTCCTTTGATCTCTGATCTCTATCCAGAAGCAGTGAGTAGTGGGCTTTTTTATATATATTTTTATTGATGCCCTTCAACTGTCTCCTTAGCTGTAAAAAAAAAAAAAAAAAGATTACACCTAGAAACAAAAAGAATCATACGTCTTAATAAAAAGAAACCTAGAGCTTCATATTGCAAGCGCCAGCAAAACAAATCATAAAGATTTTTTTTGCCTACTTAAGAAATAAAAAAAAGTTATCACCCCCAGTATTGGCCCAATAACAACTGTAAATGGCGAATCCACGAATGATGATAAAGAAATCGCTAACATATTGAATAACTTTTTTGCCTCCGTTTTTACAGAAGAAATATTATGCGAAAGGCAACTGAAAGCCCCTAGATATATTGATGACATCCTTGAGTAGTATTAGCGACATTGTAGAAAGTGATATAGTTCAAATTATCGAAAATATTAAAGTAAACAAAACGCCCGGCCCAGATAATATATTCCCGCGAATTCTTAAAGAGGCAAAACATCAGATCAGCAAGCCCCTCTTGAGCATATTCTCAAAGTCACTAAACACAGGAAATGTACCACTAGAATGGAAACTGGCTAACGTAACTCCCATCTTTAAAAAAGGCGACAAGTCCCAACCAGGTATTTTCGACCGACCAGTCTAACGTCAATCGTGTGCAAAATTTTTGAGACGATCATTCGCGGAAAAATGGTAGTCTTTTTTTAAGATAACAGACTAATTGAGGATTCGCAACATAGTTTTCGAAACAAACGTTCCTATTTGACTAACTTTCTCGATTTCTTGAACTACATCCTTAATGTATACGATGAAAGTCAATCAGTAGATATTGTATATTTGGACTTTCAGAAAGCATTTGACAAAGTCCCTCACGACTGCCTCCTTAGTAAATTGCAAGCTCACAGTATAACTGGTAATATTCATAAGTGGCTCAAAGACTGTCTTACCGACCGTAGACAGAGTTGTTATGAGTGGTATATCATCTGACTGGCAAGATGCCAAAAGCGGTGTTCCACAGGGGTCGGTGTTGGAACCTGTTCTGTTTTTAGTGCACGTAAATTACATTGACGAGGGGATATCGTGTAAATTATGGAAATTTGCCGACGACACAAAAATAGCCAGCAGAGTCACTACGACAACGGATAAAGAACACTTCCAAGCTGACCTCGAACATTTAAGCAGTTGGGCACGAATATGGCAAATGAATTTCAATACTGAAAATTGCAAGGTTATGCATATCGGAATCAACAACGATCGTATTCATTATCAAATTAACGGAGTGCAACTTTCTGTAGCCAGCAAATAAAAAGATATTGGACTAATAATTTCGAACGATCTTAAACCGAGTCAACATTGCACAGAAGTAGTAAAAACTGCCAACAAACTGAACGGATTAATTGGTCGTAAATTTGAACACAAATCAGAAAAAAAATAATATTGACACTATAATTCGTTAGATCGCCCACATCTCGAGCATTCCGTTTAGTTTTGGTCTCCCTATTACAGAAAAGATAAAGATCAACTCGAGAGGGTGCAGCGTCGAGCTACTAAAATGATCCCTAGACTGCGAAACAAACCGTACGGAGACAAACTTAAAGAACTGAACTTATTCAGTTTATCAAAGCGCAGGCTAAGAGGTGACTTTATAGAAGCGTTTAAAATTTTCAAGTGATTCTATAACGATACTGTTCATGATTATTTTGCAGTTCTCAATCAAGTGTAACATGAAACAATGAATACAAAATAACGAGGAGGCGTTTCAACTCAAATGAATCAAAACACTTCTTCAACCGTGTCATCAATGTATGGAATGTTTTGCCTCAAAACGTCGTCGAAAGAGAAACTCTTTGCACGTCCAAAAACCGACTAGACAAATATTTAGATGCTAACCCGAACATCCGCTATTTTGTTCCGGTCTAACAGAAAGTAGAGTTAGCTTAGTTGTCGTGTATGATCTTCCTTCTGTCCATGTAAAATTCCATTGTAGTTTTTCTGTACTACATGGTATTCTTCCTTTTCGTGCCAACCTTTGCAAGAGGGACTGGTGGGAGGGGAGGAGCCTTCACCTTTGCTGCCCTGTGTCTCTGACTCGTAGATTAGAGTAATTGGTAGCAACAATAAACAGCCTAATTAGGACCAAAAGGTCTGTTGCCTCCTTCGCCTCCTCCACCTCCGCCTCCGCCTCCTCATCCTCCTGCGCCTTCGCTTCTTGCCTCCTCCGCCTCCTCCTCCTCCTCCGCCTTCGCTTCTTGCCTCCTCCGCCTCCTCCACCTCCTCCTCCTCCTCCGCCTTCGCTTCTTGCCTCCGCCTCCTCCGCCTTCGCTTCCTGTCTCCTCCTCCTCCTCCACCTCCGCCTCCTCCGCCTTCGCCTCTCTCACGGCAACCCTCATAGCGACCGGACGTGTGTTTGTGGTCGCTCTGTCAATACAATTCGACTATCTACTGTTATTAACTGGCCCACAATGGATCCTACCGTCCTGAAAACACTGCTAGCAGCACAGGAACAAGCCTATCGTGGTACCATGGAAATCTTCATAAAGGGAGTCAGGGAGGAGGCAATTACAGGGCCCGGATCCACAAAGGCTTACTGCGTAGTTTTGGGCCCTTAGTTCGTAGTTTTGAGAACATCGAGATTCACAAAGCTCGCGCGCCAATAACTACCAACTAATCGATAACGTCACGGGTTTACGCGCGGATCTACAAACGTTTACCGCGCTCTGTGTGACGCTAAATTTGTTGTTAAATAACTACTGCCTCGGAGCTGACGGTAACGCTAACAATATTATCAGATTTACGTATAAATGCTTATGAATCCGGTTTTTCAACTTGAAATATAACTTTGCGAGTAGAGGAAGCCCATTTCTTTATAAAATGATGAGATATGCACCCTTTGAGAGGCATATGATAAGTGTGGGCGGTATGGCATCACCCGGCCGGGGGATTGCCAGAACTCCCACCTCTGCCTGCTGCTGGAGGATGGCTTGGCGACGAGGAAAAGTTGCCGAACTTTATGTAATTTCTAATTTACTATGGAGAATTTTGCGTTTTCCTTCTATATGTAGATGCAGAAAGCGTTAATTTACCCATACATGTTAACAGAACGATCTTACAATATATAATAGCGAAGAAATCTGAGGCATATAGATGCCCAGGCTTAATTCTGCCCTAGGCTCAATTTTGTCGATGACAGGGGCCTATATTTTTCCTTCCCCTGTCATTATTAATGAATCTCAGGTGTCGCAACTTGATGTGAACATGCCCTAAGTATTCACCTGTGGATTTATATTGTTGTATATGTGATTGGTATCCTATTTTCTGAGAAAAATGAATGTGCGATCATGGGTGTCGGAGCGCTGCTCTGGAGGATGGCTTGACGACGAGGAAAAGCTGCCGAACTTTATGTACTTTCTTATTTAATGAGGCAAATTTTGACATGGTCTTTGTCATCATAATAAAGAATGATGATCATGCTAGTTCTAGACGCCATAGCAGTCGAAAAGAACCCCACATACACGAGCTTGAGATAAGATAACAGAGGCATGTGGATGCCCGGGCTTAATTTTGCCCGAGGCACAATTTTGCCCGTGACACCGCCCCCATCCGTGGAGGGACCATGGACCTTTGTCGGGTGACAGCTATCCCATGAGTTGGGCTGTAGATATGGCAAGACAGTCTTAATTTTCCCTATTCCTTCCTTCCGTCCTTGGTTCTGTCTGCCTCGATATCTGTCCCATATTTCTATTTGCTTTCTTCCTGGCTCAATCTCCTCCGTATCTTCTTTTTCTTCATCTTAAGCTTGTTCGTAGGTAACAAGACATCGAACAGCAGAGTTACTTTGACGTGAATGTGCAGCAAACAACGAAATAATTGAATTCGTAGATTACGATTCAGTACAGTTTGCCTTGAAAGGAGGAAAAATGGGAAAAGAGAATGGGTTTCTTGAACCAGCAGCTGGAGGGGGCTCCCTAGGATTGGCTGACGGTTCTGTAAACGTGCTTGCGATTCGCTGCAAGGCCAATGACGTCATCAACCAATCAGCAGCCTCGCTGACTTAGCGCGCCTCTAACTACAATCTAAGGTTTGCTTCGTGAATCTGACGCTAACGTCGGTAGCTAAATCAATAGTGCGTAGTTATGTTAGTTCGTAGTTATTGAGTCTGTTTGTGAATTCGGGCCCAGACGTCGGTGCAAGACCTGAAAACTAGCTTGAAGTTTTCCCAGAGAGAAGTGGATTACCTGAAACATCAACTGAACCAATTGAAGCAAGATAGCAAGAGTTACTCATCAACAAGTTATCAGAAGATCTCCAAGTATGTCTACAGTCCATTGATAAGTTAAACGACCGTTGTAACTACCAGGAGGACTATAACAGACGCAACAACCTTCAGTTTGTGGGAATGGAAGAAGATCCATGTGAAACATGCGAGCAGGCAGCCAAGAAAGTTTGTCACCTGATAGAGAATAAACTAGAGTTACCGAATGTTCAGCTCGAAAGAGCTCATCGAGTTGGTCAACATTACCCAAACCGTCTTCGTCCCATCATTGCCAGATTCACTAGATTCAGCGACCAAGAAGCAGTCAAGCGAAACGTTTCAAAAACCTCGAGGATCACGAATTTACGTCAATGAAGACCTGTGTCCAGCCTCGCAAGAAATCAAGCGAGCTCAACTCCCTCAGCTCAAACAAGCCAAAAGTGAAGGCAAAATAGGGTACTTTCGCCGTACAAAATTGATAATTAAAGACAAGACAACCAACGCCATCACAAATGCTGGAATGGGTGGTTTGAGAAGTAACGAGGACTCCGGTGAACCATTGGCTGCTGACGTCGGCGCTGGTGGTGCTGCCTACACTAGGAGGGATGGGGCCCGTGGTTCCTCTTCTTTCGTCAGTGGTGAATCAGCTGCTGCGGTTGGCGCCCAGAGTCCTGCTGGAGCTGTGGGAAACGCTAGTGGCGTCACTGGAGCCCCGAGGAAAGCGTAGTTCGCGGAAATAATAACCCACTCTCGGTAAGACAAGTAACACGAATCTAGTTAACCAATATTATCCTTTAGTAGTATGGATCAAGATGTTTTCCCTTTTTCTAATTTAACTGATTCTAATCTCATATCTTTTGAATGACAGTGTACCGCACCAATTCCCATTCACATAATTGATAACCTTATATACAAGCCTTTTGAATATTATGATTGTGATAATGCAACCAACAACTTAACTATTGAGTGCAGTATATTTGAACCAACTTGTAATTACCTATTTTGTGATGACCCTGAAATAATCAGTAATGAATCCCCTTTGTCTAAATTTATTAGCTTTTATTATCAGTAGCATACCCCTTCATCTAGATAGCTGCATTGAATTATGCATTAATGTAACAAATAGGAGATATGATGTTATAGGTTTTTGTGAAACGCGCCTCAATGACACCATCTGTAAACTTTTTTCCATCGAAGGATGTGATAAATACTTTAACAACAAGAACACACACGGTGGAGGTGTTGCTATTTACTTATGCAAATCATTTCTGACTCGTATACTTAGTAACTTAGCCGCACAAGTTCATAATAGGTATGATATATCGACCCCCTAACTCCAATGTTGATGATTTCTTGTAACTATGAGTGATATTATCACTTTTATATCCAGATTTAGAATACCTATTTATGTCTTGGGAGACTTCAACATAAATATTCTTAATCACTTCGAAAAAAATGCTCAAGACTTAGTAAATATGTTCCATAGTTACTCCTTATTTTCTACTATAAATAAACCAACACGTGCAACTCATCATTCAGCAACAATCATTGATCACATCTGGACCAATAATACTGATAATTATTTAACAAGCGAGATAATATACAACTCAATTAGTGACCATTTTCCTATTTCTAGCTCATTTTCAATAGTCAACAATAATAATGCTATAAATACGGTGACATTTACAAGTAGGAAATTTACTAATGAAGAAATAAATGCCTTTAAAGCTGACTTACTAAATTTTGATTGGAATATGATTGCATTAAATAATGATGTAAATGATCTTTTTAACAAACAAAGATAAATTTTCAGAGCTTTACAATAAACATTTTACAGTAACAACAACTATAATTAAAGAAAAACATCTGGGTAAGCCATACATTACACCGGCTATCAAGCAGCTAATACGACAACGCAATAAATTACAAAAACTATACGCCAAATGGCCTTTAACGTATGAAGCTACATTTAAGTCTCTTAGAAATAAAGTAACGTCAACTATAAGATCAGCTAAAGAAAATTATTATAAATTAAGTTAACAAATTATGCTGGAGATGCAAAACAGACCTGGAAAACCATTAACAGTCTACTGGGAAAGAATAAGCCTAAACTACCATCATCGTTTGTTTTCGATGGGAATATCATTACTACAACCCGTAATCAGTGGCGTGCCACAAGGATCGGTCCTGGGCCCAACACACTTCATTATTTACGTGAACGATTTTGAGACTAATATCCTATCAAAAGTTGCCAAATTCGCCGACGACACCAAATTAGGAGGTACGGTAAGGAACAGTGAAAAATGCGAGGTTATTCATTCAGATTTAACAAGACTTGCCGATTGGAGTGACAAGTGGCAAATGTGTTTCAACTTAGATAAATGTAAAGTAATGCACATAGGTGAAAAGAACCCTAACTTTCGCCTCTGCCTGTCAACATCTACCTTTCCTTCTTGCTGGAAGTATGCCTTCACACAGCCTGTACCTAAGAAGGGTGACCGCTCCAATCCCTCAAACTACCGTCCTATTGCTTTACTTTCTTGTCTATCTAAAGCTTTTGAATCAATCCTTAACCGTAAGATTCAAAAGCACCTTTCCACTTCTGACCTTCTATCTGATCGCCAGTATGGGTTCCGCAAGGGGCGTTCTACTGGTGATCTCCTAGCCTTCTTAACTGACTCTTGGTCATCCTCTCTTAGCCGTTTCGGTGAAACTTTTGCTATTGCGCTGGACATATCAAAAGCTTTTGATAGGGTCTGGCACAAATCTTTGCTTTCTAAACTACCCTCCTACGGTTTCTATCCTTCTCTCTGTACCTTTATCTCCAGTTTCCTTTCTGACCGTTCTATTTCTGCCGTGGTAGACGGTCACTGTTCTTCGCCTAAATCTATTAACAGTGGTGTCCCACAGGGTTCTGTCCTATCTCCACTCTTTTCTGTTGTTCATTGATGATCTTCTTTCCAAAACGAACTGTCCTATCCATTCCTACGCCGATGATTCCACTCTGCATTATTCAACTTCTTTTAATAGAAGACCCACCCTTCAGGAACTTAACGACTCAAGGCTGGAGGCTGCAGAACGCTTAGCCTCAGACCTTACTATTATTTCCGATTGGGGCTAGAAGAACCTGGTGTCCTTCAACGCCTCAAAAACACAGTTTCTCCACCTATCCACTCGACACAATCTTCCAAACAACTATCCCTTATTCTTTGACAACACCCAGCTATCACCTTCCTCAACACTAAACATCCTCGGTCTATCCTTAACTCAAAATCTCAACTGGAAACTTCATATCTCATCTCTTACTAAATCAGCTTCCTCGAGGCTGGGCGTTCTGTACCGTCTCCGCCAGTTCTTCTCCCCTGCACAGTTGCTGTCCATATACAGGGGCCTTGTCCGCCCTCGTATGGAGTATGCATCTCATGTGTGGGGGGGCTCCACTCACACAGCTCTTCTGGACAGAGTGGAGGCAAAGGCTCTTCGTCTCATCAGCTCTCCTCCTCATACTGATAGTCTTCTACCTCTTAAATTCCGCCGCAATGTTGCCTCTCTTTCTATCTTCTATCGATATTTCCACGCTGACTGCTCTTCTGAACTTCCTAACTGCATGCCTCCCCCCCTCCCGCGGCCCCGCTGCACTCGACTTTCTACTCATGCTCATCCCTATACTGTCGAAACCCCTTATGCAAGAGTTAACCAGCATCTTCACTCTTTCATCCCTCACGCTGGTAAACTCTGGAACAATCTTCCTTCATCTGTATTTCCTCCTGCCTACGACTTGAACTCTTTCAAGAGGAGGGTATCAGGACACCTCTCCTCCCGAAACTGACTTATCTTTCGGCCACCTCTTTGGATTCTTTTTAGGAGCAGCGAGTAGCGGGCTTTTTTTTATTTATTAATGTTTACTTTTTTGTGCCCTTGAGCTGTCTCCTTTGCTGTAAAAAAAAAAAAAAAAAAAAAAATTATCATATTCAAGGTCAAGAGCTCAGCGAAGTAAAACAAGAAAATATCTTGGTGTCATTATCAGTAACACTCTTAAAATGAGCGATCAATGTACAGCGGCGAGTAAAAAAGCCAATATGATGTTAGGGCTAATCTCAAGAAACTTTAATTATAAAAAAAAATTATCACCCGAACTTATGAAGAGATTATATTCAGGGTTAGTAAGACCACATCTAGAATACGCCGTCCAGTTCTGGTCACCGAAATATATCAAAGAGCAAATTTTGCTAGAAAAGAAACAAAGACGAGCAACCCCAAAATATCCAGCGTTCCGTAACTTGCCGTATGACGAGCGTTTAAAGCGTTTAGATATGTTTTCCTTAAAAAAGCGAAGGGTAAGAGGGGACTTAATCGAAGTGTTCAAAATCCTTAATAGATTCGAAAACATTAACCCAGAAAGTCTATTTCAGAGAGACCCCAACACTAACACGCAGCAACAGTATGAAGTTAAAGGGAACCAGATGTAACACATTGGCGCGCATAAGTTATTTCAATAATAGAGTCGTCGATCACTGGAATAGACTCCCACCATCAGTAGTTAGTGCACAGAGTATCAATAGCTTCAAGTCTTCATTGGATAAGTACTTCAGGGATATAAGATTTTACTGACCCTTTTCGTATGTTTCAGGCACACTGCAGCACGGCGCCAACCTGACGACTTAATAATTTCCCCCACAGCTTAGGTCACCAGTAGCGTAAGTTAAGGGTAGTAATTTCCTTTTATATCTTTAATGCAAACTTTCCATGTAACTTTATTCATTAAATTCACATGTTTTTCTTTTCTAAATATTTACTGCCTGCACGTTGCCGTAGGGAGAGGTGGGGAGGAGCCTTCATCCATTATATACTGTCCTACCACACGTAGATTACTAGTAGTAGCAGTAGTAAACAGACACCCTCGCCATAGACCGCCAGGTCTTCTGGTGTCTGTTCTTCCTGTGTATTCCTATGTATCTATACTGTTCTAACCCCTTATGCAAGAGTTTACCAGCATCTCCATTCTTTCATTCCCTTCACTGTTAATTAAACTCTGGAATAGCCTTCCTTGTATTTCCTCCTGCCTAGGACTTCTTTCAAAAACAGTGTATCAATACACCTCCCCATCCGAAATTGACCTCTCTTTTCGCTATTCTTTACTTATGCCCTCTATGGGAGCGGCTTTTTTTGCACTCTTTTTGTTGGCCTTGAGCCATTTTCTCTGACGTAAAATTTTTTTTGGGGGGTCCCGGACAAGCATGGTAATGTGCAAATCTGTTACAGTCCGGTTAGACAATTATGCTTTTTTTCTGCAAAGTAATTATACACTTTGCAGTTTGATAAACCCTCGCTATAACATACTATTGGGGAGAAGGTGACGTATCCGAAAATTCATTAAGTCCGAGTGGTTCGAACGTTTTCATATATAACAAACTTTGCTCGGTATATTATGTGCTTAAAGTTCTCTTTTGATGTTAATTATTGTAACTTAAAATGTCTTTGCATGACTCCAGATCATAGGACAAGAATGAAAGTGTTTACATCAGGGCGGACAAATTCTGCCGGCCTACAAAGGAACCAAACCCCTCAGCTGCCAAACTTTATCAGGGATTTCCCGCAGATACAGAACTGTTTGTCGAGTTCCGTAAGAGCGAGGGTTAATTTATTTTTCAGTATGTTAATAAACTAAACAGGTAACCCGAGAAATAGCATCAACAATACGATCTTAAGTGGTGAAGTAGTCCATTCCTTTCATCCTCGTAGCTGACGGTCAGTAGGGGAGAAGCAGATGGCTCAGTGACAAGGATCTTCATTTAGTCGATCGTGGCAGCCACCTAACACCACATTACCGCTCCCCTGGATGTCAACGACTAGGCTGTCCGGCTGCGAGATAGGAGGAGGAGCCGGAACACCACCTAAAATTAAGATGCAATATGTCATTGTAATAACGTCAACAATGAAAATACAAACATGTGAATTATTTTAAAATGGCTCTAAAAGTTCGTACACTTTTAGAAGAACAACTTGCACTCTGGCATTCATTATGAATTCAAGTCTATCAAGATGCTGGCATTCATTATGAATTCAAGTCTATCAAGATGCATGTTCATGCTGTCATTGAAACTTTTACAGATTCACATTAAATACTGATAGTTTTCAAATTATAACAATATGAAATACTTGTTACACCAGTGTTAATCATTGTAAATGATAAGCAGAGGATCAATTTTTTTCTACGAGGTTAATGATCTTTCTTCAAAGGGAATATGTAAGTTACATGCCTTAACAACCATTTTCATATGAAAATATATAATTTTGTACAGGAACATTTTTAAAACATTTACTGATATAATGTGGGTGACACTTCTCTACACCCATCAACCACACGTTCCAGCAGAGGCAGCCACAACCTTAATTAAATACCACACGTACTCTACAATATTTGAAAAACAAATATCAAATGAATTACATTTCACTTACTTTTACCTTATGCAACCTATTTACTTATAATGATTTATAGGTAGTACTGTGAAGGTCTATGCTAGTAGTAGCGTAGTACTCTGACAGGGGGAGGTTCAGTTTGTGCGAGTTATATGGGTTTTATACTGACCTTCAGTTTTGGTTTGCAGCTGTGTCCATGAGTCTCATTGAAATGAATATCATGTATTATAAAAATACTGTGTCAGTAATACTGCAGGGTAAACTTGGGACAGGAAAATGTCTAAGGATGAATAAGGGGAAATTGTCAAACACATACTAATATTTACATGATCATGTTACTGGTAGGTATTGTCGGGCCCGACTATTATTTATGTTTGTCTGCTAGATAAAGTAGTATACGTCTCACCTCTTGCCTGCCACTGTTTTTTTTCTAAAGTTGAAGCTACCGTAGTGTAGAGTTTGACTAATAAATTTATGTCCACGTGTCACGGCAAGCACCACTTGTTGGGAATCAGCAAATTTACTCCACCCAACAGTGAGGTCACTCGCAAAGAGAATAACACACCCGTCAGACAATCCCAAAGAAACAAGTGCATACCAGCCAGTAGGAGGTGAAGGCGTCCAACAAGCACCTCCAGACAGCCGAACAAATAATAATCCTAACGGATCCGTATAGTAAAATCTATCTGTCTCAAATAACTGCTGGGGGCACTTAGCTGAGAAGCGGGTTTCAAAAGATATTGTTGTCTCTGAAGTATCGTTGCCGGGTGTAGTATCCCTCGAGTCAGGTAATAGAAGGCACACTGCGTCCGAGTTAATGGGTGGGCTGCAGTGCCTTGGTCTTTACTTTGTGAAGGCCGGTGGTGGAGTGAGTGAATACCATCACGTGGGTCCGAAGCGATATTTTGAATTTCTCTCGCCAGATGGCGTGGCTTTCTTCTCTGTTTCCATCGGTTAAATTATCCTTGCTCTTTAATTATAATTCAGCAAGGGCAATTAGTTATTATATCATGAAAGGAAACACTTCACCATTGTTATGCCTTTCATGGTAAATGTGGTTAGTCTTAAGGCAGTGAATAAGTTGATTCTGTCTCGGTTTGGGAGCCGATGACTGAAGTATTTAAGTACCATCCAAGGCTTGTTTGAGCTCAGACGATACTCATAGTTGGCTTGAACTCTCGGCCAGAGACTAGTTCCATAAGGGAAATAGTTAATTTGTCTAATCCCCCCGTTAACTGGCCTAATTCCTAACACACTGCTGGAAAAGGAACAACACTCGATGAGTATAATTTTATTTTTATTTTTTAACACTCACATTTGCAACTATTTCATTATTATTGTGTGAGATCATTCCTAATTCAGGACTTTTCAGAACAAATATTAAAACCTTGTTATATTCTGTATGCATTACCATTCGTAAGTGACTCGTATGTTTAAACAATTAGCATATAGCGGAGACACAATGCGCATGCACCTTTTATCGTAAATGAAACCTGTATATCTAGAGTAGGTACAAAATAGGGAGTAAGCCACTCCTGGTGAGGTATATACGGGAGGGTGCTGTAAGCTCACCAAAGACCCGTCCCGTGTCCTTACTTCCCGTGTCCCTATATATTGTCTCATCAACACAGGAGCATGGTCACTAAAGACAGTTCTGGTCACCTTACTATAGAATGGAAATCAAAATGTTAGAATCGGTGCAGAGGAGGATGACTAAGATGATTCAGGGGTTGAGAAACTTGCCATACGAGGAAAGACTCAAACAGTTAAACTTGCATTCTTTAGAAAGGCGAAGGGTGCGTGGAGACATGATCGAGGTTTATAAATGGATGAAGGGGTTTAATAAGGGAGACATTCATAAGGTTTTGTTGGTAAGAGAACCGGGTAGGACACGAAGTAATGGGTTTAAACTGGATAAATTCAGATTCAACAGGGACACAGGCAAAAATTGGTTTACAAACAGGGTGGTGGATGAGTGGAATAGGCTTAGCAGTCACGTGGTGAGTGCCAATACAATTGTCACATTCAAAAATAGACTAGATAAATTCATGGACAGCGATATTAGGTGGGGCTAGATACACGGGAGCTTAGGGTCACAGGAGCTGCCTCGTGCAGGCCTACCGGCCTCTTGCAGACTCCTGCGTTCTTATGTTCTTATGACAGATCCTCCATCTTTCGACACCACACTAAATGACTCTACACACACACCTTATCCTCCAAATTTTCAAATTGAAAATGGTTTATTATAACATGCCTCGGAAACCCTGACTGTGTGTGTTGAGGGGGGGGGGGAATTTCCCCAGAGAGGACCTCCCATTCGGCTCATAACCCAAGAAGCGTTTTGATAAATCCTCAAACTTCTTTTTTATCAACTTCTGCAACATTCACGGTCTTCGTTTTAATATCCCTTATGTGGAACACCATCTCTCCTCCACTAAACCTCACCTTTTCCTCATCGAAACACAGGTCTCGGGAATTTATGACAACAGTCTCTACTCTGTTCCCTCCTACTATCTCTATCCTAAGCTCCATCCCAAAGCTGGATGTTGGGTCGACGTACGCAACTGCATCACTTGCTCTCGTGCCCACGACCTTGACTCTTCAGAATTTTCCACCATCTGGCTAACACTTCATTATCACTCTTATTAAAAAATATCTGTGATGTTTATCTCTCACCAAATTCTATCAACTATGTAAAATTATTTGGCTATTTGAATTCCGAAGAGGAGCACATTTTGACTCACTCTCCCTTCGCTGAAGTCTCCATCCTATAGAGATTCCAGTGTTCACAACCAACTTTAGCTTTCATCTCCTTTCAGTGACCAGCCTGTGAGTAAGCCTACAACTCTGCTCTTCTCAACGATCTAGAGCAGTTTGTTCATCACCCTTCACGTATTCCAGACCGTCTTGGAGACACGCCCAACATTCTAGACCTCTTCCTAACGTGTAATCCTTCAGCTTATTCTATTAGACTGTTATCTCCGTTGGGCTACTCTGATCACAACCTTAACTTAATATTCTGTCCTATCGCTCCTGTACAGCCTCTTGACCCACCGATGAGGCGATGCTTCTTGCATTTTGCTTCCGCTTGGTGGAAGGACCTGAGGATATGCTATTACCATTTCCCGTGGAATGATTACTGCTTCCAGGAGATACACCTATTGGGACCTATCAGACGAGGGAATAAGACGAATGACAATAATAAGACAGAGAAAAGCGACCCCAGCTTTAGGTACAAACCAGATGTAGACTTGGACACAAACGCCATACACCGGGAGAGGAAACCGAAGAAGAAAAGCAATACGCCAAATGTAAACAGTTGAGGAGATATGCAAAACAAAAGGACAAGGATTATAACGAAAACAGATGCCCAATGGAGGTGTGGCTCCAAAAGTGTGGGAAAAGGCGATACCCATTCAGAGAGACTGAACGGTGATGTTTGTGGTGGTGACACATGTTGTAAGCAAGTAGCTGGTCAGAAAGAAAAAAAACACTGTCTTTAGCGAGTTTCAAGAATACCAAGCAAAGTAAATAACATAACAGAATGAGTGTGCTAATATTTATGGAGAAGAAATAATAGGGATTGGTTGTGTAGAAAAAATAGGCGTAACATGTATTATTAGACCAGCCCAAACGGAATAGAGTTAACCTGTGTGAGGGATGAAAGAATGAAACTGCTGGCTAACTCGTGCGTAAAGAATTTGGACAGCATGTTTAGAAAGTCGTGTGCAGCGAGGCCGCGGGAGGGGTGGGGGGGCATGCTGTTAACAAGTTCAGTATCGATAGAAGATAGAAATAGAGGCAACATGGCGGTGAAATTTAAGAGGAAATACACTTTCAGTAAGGTGAGAATACCTGATGAGGCGGAGAGCCTTAGACTTCACTCTGTCCAAGAGAGCTGTGAGAGTGGAGCCCCTCAATAAGTGGGATCCATACGAGGGCGGACAAGGCCCCTGTATGTGGATAGCAACTGTGCGGGGGAGAACATGCAGAGCGGAGAAATACAGAACGCCCAAACTCGAGGAAACTGATTTAGTGAGAGAAGAGATGTAAATTTTTCAGTTAAGATTTTGATGAGGATAGACCGAGGATGTTTAGTGTTGAAGAAGGTGACAGCTAATTGTTGTTAAAGAATAGAAGATAGGTGTTTGGAAGATTGTGTCGAGTTGATAGGTGGAGAAACTGGGTTTTTGAGGCATTTAAAGGACGCAAGGTGCCTTTTACCCCAATCGGAAATGATAGCAAGGTCTCAGGTTAAGCGTTCTGCAGCCTCCAGTCTGGAGTCTTCAAAGATGTGTATGATTTTTAAGAAAGGCGACATTAATGAGACTAATAATTACAGAGGTATCAGTATTATTAATTGTATAACAAAGCTCTACGACATGATACTGTGTGAAAGGCTGAGTCGCTGGTTCGTGCCATACAGGGAACAGGCCGGAGCGCAAAGGAAACGGAGTTGTCTCGAACATATTGTGACGCTTCGTCTACTCACAGATACGGCACGGCGTAGAAAACACACTTTATTCGTGACCCTTGTGGACTTTTCTAAGGCATATGACTTAGTGAGCAGGCAAAAGTTATTTCAAGTTTTAAAAAGGATGGGATGTGGTTTAGTGATGTTGGGAGCGTTGATGAGCATGTATCAGGTAACTGAGAGTATTATCGGGAGTGCTATTGTTGTTACCACACTGGGTTTGAGGCAAGGCTCCCCTACTTCTTGTCTGCTTTTTATTATATACATTAATTACCTGTTTAAATCACTGAAGGAAAACTGTCCGAATGATGGATTTTTGAAATGGTTACACTGCCTGGTATTAATGGACGATACTGTATTACTAGCCACTACCCGGGATAGTATGTTAAAAAAGGTGAAACTTTTGCAAGACTACTGCAACCAATATAATATGAAAATTAATGCCGACAAAACTAAGTTTTTCGTCATTAATGGCTCAGAGATAGACCGACAACCATTGCGTGTGAACACTCTGGCGATCAATCACTGTAAACAATATACTTACCTGGGTTCAGTGTTTACCAGCGACGGGTCGGTGTCGTCGGCGGTCAAGCTTCACACCAAGGCCAAGATGGGTCATGCTTTGAAGTATGTCTCCTTTGTTGATAAAAACAACGACATTCCTTTCACGATGAAGCGACGGGTGCTTGACGTGGCTTTGATGTCATCTTTATTTTACAGTTGTGAGTCGTGGCTGTGCGCGGACTTAAGGCCTATCACAAAAGTTTACAACTGGGTAATCAAACAGATGCTAGGCGTGCGTAAAAGCACCGCCAGTGATATATGCTACGCCGAGGCAGGCTACCCGTTGCTTCCCGACTTGATGAGGCACAAACAACACAAATTCCTTTTTAATATGTGGAAAGAGCGCAATAGCATGATTGATGACCCGTTACATTTCGCAATGGTAACTACAATTCAGAGCAACAGCCCGGTTGGAAAACTAGTCAGTGAGTTTATTACCACGCCCGTACCTATTTGGGACACATTCATGGTAAATTTACATAATAAAATCAACAGAACACAATCCACTAGGTATAACACATATAAAGACTTAAATCCCTTACTAGAAGTATACGAAATATACAAACATGGACATACAGCTAAAGAACACTATCGCAAGGCATTTACGCAATTCCGGGTGTCTGGCCATAACCTGTGCATCTAGACCGGCCGATGGAACAGGCGCGGGCGAGGGAGACTCCTGCCCGAGGACAGGCTGTGTGGCTGGGGCCTCGTTCAGACAGAGCGTCACGTGGCCCAGCACTGCCCACTCTCCCAGCGCTACCAATTCAATAACTTGGAAGAAGTTTTTTTTTCAGAAAAATACAGTAGTCGGGTGCAATGTAAAATAATATTTGATCTACTTGAAATATATAGGTAAAATAGCTGTTGAATATACACTTTTATGTTACGAGTTTTACGTAGCTTAGTTTCGTGGTGTATTTGTTTTCTTTTTTTTGGTATAATTTTTCCTAGCTTTCGAATGTTTTAGTATTCTTCTGTCGAATAACTATGTGTTTTATGCTTTTCTTAAATGTCTCTAGTACTTGTGTTTTAACGTTCCAATATCGTGTATGCTCGATTCAGATTTGAGTTTTAGTATTCTTTTTTCTTTTGTTTTTAGATTTTATTGTGTGCTATTGTTTTAACGTTCCAATGTCGTGCATGCTAGATTCACATTTGGGTTTTAGTATTCATAGTTATTTTGTTTTTAAATTTTATTGTGTGTAATTATTTATATTTTGGACTGCAATGACTGTCTTCCGTGGGCTGTATGAACGGCCTCACCACGCCGGCTGTCCTACCTGTCTCCCGTGGGCTGTGTGAGCGGCCTTACCACACCGGCCGTCCTACCTGTCTCCCGTGGGCTGTGCGAGCTGAAGTGCATATTAAAGACGGAGTTAACATCTTGCGTATCGCTTCTCCTGACTACACTGTGAAAGGGGGGGGGAGCAAAACACCTGGCTCAGAAGGAAAACTGTTAGCCCGGAACAGCCTTGGGCCCCTGCAGTTTCGTTTCCTTCACAAGTGGCGACCTCGCCAGGATTCCCCCTCCCCTCATCGCTGGTCAGGAGACCATCGCTGCCAGCCAGTCACCACCGACGGTCAGGATTAACCTACCGGCACTTGCTGTTCAGGGCGAAAGTGAGTGTTTGGCGATTGGATTGTGCTGAGGTCCATTCCACCGCCCAGGCCAGGTGCGTCTTAAGAGACTCTGGTCCGGATCTCACGGAAGTCAGGTGCGAGCTCATCTCCTCTGATATAGTGTCTCCCGTTCCCGGATACGTGCTGTGTTCGTGGTGTTTCACACGGGGATACGGTTATGGGTATTTTCATGTGCGTTTGTGCACAGTGCTACTTTCACCCCACTCGTGCCACTTGTGGGCGTCAGGCCGTGTGCGCCTCTTTAGTGTCAATTGGAAGTTAAGTCTTCCGCGGTTTTTTGTCGTCTATTTGCTTTGGGTCTGGTTTCTTCATCGCCTAGGTGTTTGTTAGATTCAGTGTTAGGATTTTGTATTTGACCAGTGGTTTGGTCTCTTCATCGCTTAGGGTTTTGTTAGATTCAATGTTCGGATTTTGTATTTAATCTGTGTATCTTTCTATTTTGTTTCCCATTCGGCATGTCTTCCATCCAGGAACTAGTTAAGCTCGGTCGCGAGCTTGGGTACGACGGCGACGAGTTGAAATCCTTTGTGTCCGATGAGCAGGCACGCCTTCGGGACGAACGCGAGTTGGAGAGACGAAACAGAAAAGAAAAGGAGGAACGGGAACGCGAGGAACGTGAACGTGAACGGGAACGCGAGGAACGTGAACGTGAACGGGAACGCGAGGAACGTGAACGTGAACGGGAACGCGAGGAACGTGAACGTGAACGCGAGGAACGTGAACGTGAACGGGAACGCGAGGAACGTGAACGTGAACGGGAACGCGAGGAACGTGAACGTGAACGGGAACGCGAGGAACGTGAACGTGAACGGGAACGTGAGGAACGTGAACGTGAACGGGAACGCGAGGAACGTGAACGTGACCGGGAACGCGAGGAACGTGAACGTGAACGGGAACGCGAGGAACGTGAACGTGAACGGGGAACGCGAGGAACGTGAACGTGAACGGGAACGCGAGGAACGTGAACGTGAACGGGAACGCGAGGAACGTGAACGTGAACGGGAACGCGAGGAACGTGAACGTGAACGGGAACGCGAGGAACGTGAACGTGAACGGGAACGCGAGGAACGTGAACGGGAACGCGAGGAACGTGAACGGGAACGCGAGGAACGTGAACGGGAACGGGAACGCGAGGAACGTGAACGGGAACGGGAACGCGAGGACCGTGAACGGGAGAGAGCATGCTCTCGCCCTCGAACGGCTGAAGCTCCAAGTTGCTGGCGGTTCGGCGGCCTTAGGCGTCCCTAGTGTCGACTTTGCTGCTCGTCCCAAGTTACCATCTTATCGCGAAGGTGAGGACATTGCCTCTTATTTTACCCGGTTTGAGCGAGTTGCTACCCTCCTCAACATTGCTAAGAGCAGTTATGCAGTCCACTTGGGAAGCCTACTCACAGGTAAGCTGGCTGAATTCTATACCACCTTGTCGGAAGAGGTCACAGGCGACTACAGTCAGCTAAAAGAAGCCATTCTGAAGCACTCCCATAGGACGAGTGATCACTACCGCACCGCCTTCCGCTCAACCAAGATCAACGTTGGTGACACGTTCCAGCAATTCTCCACCCATTTGACTCGCCTTTTCGACCACTGGCTCAGCGCGAGCGAGGTAGACCACTCTTTTGCTTCGCTGAAGTCCTTAATGATCCTCGATCAATTTCTAGCCTCTGTTTCCACATAACTGCGGTTGTTCCTGAAAGAAAACAACGTTCAGACCTTAGAGGAGGCAGTAAAACGAGCCGATGTTTGGGCTTCAGCACACCACTCTTACCCACGCAACCCTGCGTCGGAACGCGGCAAACGACCATCCCTCACCAAAGCCGCCTCACTAAAGGATTCGCCACCTACGCCACGAAAGACACCCTCGGTGGTTCGTTGCCATAACTGCGGTCAGAGTGGCCACATTAGACCTAACTGCCCTCAGAATCCTTATCTTTTTAAACAGAAGTCCAAGCCAGAACCAACCAAGGAGTCTCCCAAAATTGGCTTCTGCCGTTCCGGATCACCGTCTCGTCAGTATTACACCTCGGGCACCATCAACGGCTCTAGGGTATCCACCATTGTTCGCGATACGGGTTGTTCAAGTGTCCTGGTATCCGAGGAGGCATTGCCGGACGCGGATATTTCTAACGGTAAAAAGGTTCGCTGCAGCGACTACTTGGGTCGTGCCGACTACTTCCCTGTGGTAAGATGCTACCTCCGGTGCCCCTATTTTGACCGTTGGGTTGATGCCATCAGGGCCCCACTTAAGTTTTGCACAGTGCTGGTAGGTAACATTGAGGGAGTACGTGCACCTGACGACCTAGACGTGACAAAGGCATGTGACGAACCTACACCCTTTCCGGTTCCTTCCGACCAGGTTCCCGGGAAAAGAATTCAAGCTGTCCAGACCCGGGCCGCCGCCGCTCGTAAGATTCACCCCCTTGTACTTCCTCATCTGGAGCCCCTGGCTATTACTCCTCAGGACTTCTCTAAATTGCAGAGTTCGTGCCCTACTCTAGCGTCACATCGTAACAAGGCCACTACGGGAGAAGAAGTAGTCACTCGCACCGGCTCCACCTTCGGCTACGAGTTCTCGGACGAACTGCTCTACAGGGTTTGTCGGTCTTCACATCCCAGTAACCAGCTGGGGAAGAAGTATCTAGTAGTCCCTGCGGAGTGCCGACGGTCAGTGTTGACCGTCGCCCATGAGAGTCCCCTGGCAGGACATCTCTCCCATCGGAAGACTGGCATGAAGATTGGAGAGCACTTTTACTGGCTAGATATGTGGTCTGATATACGAACCTTCTGTAGGTCTTGTGACAAGTGCCAGCGTATGTCTGTTAAGGGACGCCTTAGGCCGGTCCCTCTTAGACAGCTTCCCATAATTACTGAACCGTTTGCCAGAGTAGCAGTTGATATTGTTGGCCCATTGTCTCCTCCCACATCAGAAGGACACCGTTACATCCTTACCTTGATTGATTTTTCTACCGGTTTCCCCGAGGCTGTTCCCCTTAAGGACATCACTTCCATCTCTACCGCCGAAGCCTTGTTGACCATATTTTCCAGAGTGGGTATTCCCCGTGAGATCCTGTCTGATCGGGGCACACAGTTCACGTCTCAAATGATGGCCGAACTGCACAGGCTTCTTGGAGTGAAGCCGCTCTTCACTACCCCTTACCATCCGAGTGGGAATGGAAGAATAGAACGTTTCCACTCTACCCTGAAGTCCTCCCTCCGGAAGCTGTGCTCTGACAAGCCTCGAGAGTGGCATCGTTATCTACCGGTCGTATTGTTTGTTTTGCGGGAGATGCCTAGTGACAGAACAGGATTCTCTGCCTTTGAACTCTTGTATGGAAGGGCTGTAAGGGGACCAATTTCAGTTCTACGGGATCTATGGGAAGACAGTAAGCTTTCAGAGGATGAAAGGTCTTGCTTCCAGTATGTCATAGATTTGAAGGACAAGCTGGCCGACTGTTCCAAGATCGCTGCCCAAAATTCCACCATTGTGCCACCCGATACAAGACCTACTTCGATTTGAACTCGCAAGATCGTCAGTTCAAGCCTGGTGATGAAGTTCTCGTCCTTCTCCCTGACACTTCCAGTAAGCTATTAATGGCTTGGAGTGGCCCCTACAAGGTTCTAGAGCGTAAAAACAGGGTGAATTATCTGATCGATGAGAAGGGTAAAGAAAAGTTATATCACGCTAACCTCTTGAAGCTGTATCACAGACGCGCCCACATAAACCAAGCTACTATCCTAGATGAGCCTTCCATCCCTAGTGACGGACAAGATATCTGTGAAATAGCCTTCTCTCTGTCCCAGGGTGACTGTCTTGACCCGGCCAAGGACTTTCCGATAACCCCGGATGGCCGTGCAGACCGCGACGTCTCTGATCCCCTGCCTGCAGTAGGAGAACAACTCACTCCTGATCAGCAGAACGATCTCCTCTACCTCACGGACAAATTTAGCGATGTCTTATCAGAAATTCCAGGCTGTACCTCCACTATCGAGCACGACGTCAACCTTTGCTCCTCCGAGCGAATCAAGCCTAAACTCTATCCCATTCCTTTTCATATCAGGCCTTTCTTCCAACAGGAAGTGGAACAACTTCTTAGTCAGGGAATCATCAAACCCTCAAGGTCACCTCATTGTTCCCCGGTCGTTATGGTAAAGAAGACCTCTGGCAGCTACCGCCTTGCCGTGGACTACAGGGTATTGAATTCCATGACTATATTTGACGCGAAGCCAATCAACACCATCACGGAGGACCTTCACAAGTTTTACGGTAGTAAGTACTTCTCTGAACTAGACTTAACTAAAGCCTATTACCAGGTACCTCTGACGGACCGAGCCATGGCACTGACGGCCTTCCCTACACACTTGGGACTAATGGAGTTCTGTCGCCTCCCTTTTGGACTCGTCACAGCATGTGCAACCTACATTAGGCTCATGTGAATCGTCCTCGCCGGTCTGGAGGGAGTCCCCTTCTACTTCGACAACATCTTCATATCAGGTTCAACTTGGGAAACACACCTGGACGCCCTCCACGCTGTCCTCCTCCGTCTCAGACAACATGGACTGACGGCCCGACCTTCAAAATGCCGATTCAGGTTTACATCCATCCAATATCTAGGCTTCATTGTGGACGGTAACACACTACGGCCTCAGGAAAGTAAAGTATCTGCCATATCTTCAGTCACACCTCCTACAACTAAAAAGTTGCTTCGCTCCTTTCTAGGCATGATCTCCTTTTACCGAGTCTTCATACCTCAGGCATCCTCCTACACCAGTGGACTCTCCGACCTCCTGCGGAAAGAGAACTCCGAACCACTGGTATGGTCAAATGAGCTGCGGACCTGTTTCGAACAACTCAAGTCAGCACTGCACTCTCAGCCAGTCCTCAAGTTGCCTGACCCGTCACGTCCCTTCGTTTTACGGACCGATGCATCAAATCAAGGTTTGGGCGCTGTGTTGTTGCAGTACGTTCAGGATTACCCGCACCCAGTAGCTTACGCTAGCAGGAAGCTCCTAGACAGAGAACGCAGGTACGCTACAATTGAAAAGGAATGCTTAGCAGTCATCTTTGGCATTTTGACTACTATCTGCGGGGCAAGGAGTTTGTGCTTGAAGTTGACCATAAACCTCTCGTCTACTTGACCCACTTCAAGGGGAATAATGATCGTCTCCCTAGATGGGCACTTTGTCTTCAAGGGTATCGATTCAGGGTTGTACACATTCCTGGGAAGGATAATATTGGAGCAGATTTCTTAAGCAGATGTTAGTTATTGTGGGATGCTACATAAATCATTGGGTTTCTTTTACTGTTGAATCTCTTGGTTTGGTTCTATGGTTTCTCTTGTGTCGGTTTGGTTTAGGTATTATTCATTCATATGAGCTAGGGTATATTTGTCTTCCGATTTCTAGCTCGATACTCTGTATCGAGTCTTGTCGGCGGAGATGTGTAAAGGGAAGACAACTATTAACTCTTCGACTCCAACATAGCTCCGGAACACCTCACTCGACCTACACTCATCCCGAGCGAGGCTTCACACTACCCGCAGCGGAACGCCTCGAACGCCCTGCCCGAGCTCCACCGGCGCGAGTGGGGGCCCTGACGTCAGCAGCCGAAGCAACCTCGGACGTTGGTGCGCTGAGGACGGGAGACGACTCCAGGACTCGGTCGAGCCAGCTCGCTAGGCACTGGCTCCCCTTCACCACCTAACGAGTCCTCCACCTGACGAGGCTGCCGCATTACGCCCGGCCCGGCACTGCCCTCCATCACTCAGCCGTAGCACCGCCGCGGTCTACCCGGGGAAGACACTGTTGGCCCCGAGACCGAAAGCCGGGCCGCCCTTGCTGGCCTTACCACGCCGGCCTGCCTACCTGTCTTCCGTGGGCTGTATGAGCGGCCTCACCACGTCGGCCGTCCTACCTGTCTCCCGTGGGCTGTGTGAGCGGCCTTACCACACCGGCCGTCCTACCTGTCTCCCGTGGGCTGTGCGAGCTGAAGTGCATATTAAAGACGGAGTTAACATCTTGCGTATCGCTTCTCCTGACTACACTGTGAAAAGGGGGGGGGAGCAAAACACCTGGCTCAGAAGGAAAACTGTTAGCCCGGAACAGCCTTGGGCCCCTGCAGTTTCGTTTCCTTCACAGTGTGTGTGTGCGTGTGTGTGTGTGTGTGTGTGTGTATTTGTTTCTTGCAATGTGTGTGTGTGTGTGTGTGTGTGTGTGTGTGTGTGTGTGTGTGTGTGTGTGTGTGTGTATGATGAGCTTGCGAATGATTTTATCCGATTCTTTGAAGCTAAGATTGTTAGGCACTTTTGTTAGTTGCTATAAGTGTTTTTTTACTTTTTAAGGTAGTTGGTGTTAAGTGTTAGTTTTTAAGGCGCGAACTGTTATTCACTCGTCACAGGGCCGGTGTTACCGTGGCTTGCTTCACAAGTTGATTGTAGTAAGTGAGATAACACAATAGCCTTTTAGTTAAGTGATGTGTGGCCGAGCGGTTGCCGTTATAAGTTCACTTTAGTTTTCTCTCTCACAGGGTAAGTACAAATACAAAATGTATTTTAACTATATTAACAGTTGTACACAAAGTTTACAGTTTTCGTGAGCGAGTCGCACGAAATGAGAGACAGCCACACCACAGGGCGCAGGGCGGCGGAGCACCGCTCGCCTGCCCTTCACCCGTCTTCTCTCGTCTTCTCCGCGTTGTTCGCTCGTTTTACTTGTTTGTAGTTCGTCCGGAAGGGTGTGGGTTCCAGTTGATGACTGATGATGAAAGTCATCAGTTGCTGATCCTAGTGTCAGTTCATCACAGCTTCCCACGGCCAAAAGTACGACGTGTTGTTAAACATCATGTTGTGCGACACCGACCGGGTGTCGCCACACGTACAGTCATACATTCATATACATATGACGATATATATATTACATCGCTCGATCCCCTAGAAGTCGCGACCCCGCGACTTACCCCACCTTTACAAATTTCTGTACCTACCCATGTTACAGTCGCCCAAAGTGTACTAGCTAAGCGTGGTCTTGTTACACTTGCTTTAAAGATTATCACACAAGTCAGAGCCCGCCTAACGATACAACATCGGGAAATGCCAATGATAATAAAAAATAATCATGGAAGTAACAAGAAATGGGTAATGTACATACAGGTTGAGGTAAATAGGGCTAGAGTCATGGACGTGGGAGCTGAGTTCTATTCCGAGAAAACTAAACAATAGCTCGAAAAATCATTTACATGATACATCCTAGAAAAATTAAATTGACTAAACTGTCATTAGGATACATGGTAATGGAGCTATTTGGAATAATAAAAAGAAAAAGGAACAATCCTTGGAGAAGATCTGCTACACACTGAACCTTCGAGTCACTTCTTGACACAAAACTGTCGCAGAGAAACACTCATCCGTTGCGGGACAATTAATTGCCAGTGTCGTTACCCTCGGCACGCCTTTGAGACGGGTGGGGTTTACAACAATAGATAAGGTTGTGTGAAAAGAGGTAATGTTATCCGTAGAGTATCCTAATAGTTACAATGTGATAACAAGGACAAGTCTGGAGAACCTTAGAAGCATCGGCAGTCAGCACCACTAACTCCTAATACTCCGTTTTTCAGGTCTACAGTACTATAAAAGAAAATCCTGTCACCAAGTTGTAAAATCACTGTTGTAACAAATCTCACTGAAATACATAATTCCAGCATTATTGATTAAAGTAATTCCAGCATTAATAAACATCAAATGAAAAAGACAAATGTCCACCTATCCCCCGATCGTAACGAACGTGGATGACTGACATCTGTGACGCCAAAAATAATTCCCGTAACGGGTAACAGTGGTATGTCAAGCAAAGGGTACGTAAGAATTGTCTGCATACTTCCAAAGCTTACAGGTATTCCTGTAAGCTTTACAATAAAAGTTAGGGACAGCATCTGCTCAAGTTTAATTAAGTCTGTCTTTGCAAAGAAAAATGTATGTTTCAAGCATAAGCACATGAGGTTCAAGGTTAAAAAGTACCTATCCCTATGTTAGTCTACACTCGGTTATAAAAAAAAAAAAAAAAAAAAAAAAAAAAAAGGCTGACTGCCTTGCATCAACTCAGCAATAAAAGAAAATAGTGGGTTAGAGTGAAAAGTATTACTCAAGCACTCCCCTTCTCGCATGAAAAAGATGCAGGCAAAAGCTCAGCAACCAAACATATGTAAACGCGAGGATGCAGGGTATAGTCGTTTGGTGGAAAGATAGACAAAGCAGCGTCAGGCTGAACCTCAAGCCGGCGCTAGTCTTTGGAGACGGTCACTATGCACCATTCTGTGCCGAAAAAAAAAGAAAAGAAAAAGATCGTAAAGCTCAACTTTCCATCCACCTATTTATCTGACTATTTTATGCCTAAACCACGGGTAAAAGAACACACCAAGGAATTTTTTTTATTACCGCTGGTGACACCCAAAAAGGTTTAGGTCAGAGGGTCGAAGGCCCCCCTCCCCGACGAACGTGTCGACGGCAAAAGAAGCTTCAAAAAGGACCCAAAATTACTTTAAGTGCCATCAAAGTTGGCTGACAAAATCGTGCAGGTTGTCAGTGGGGCTGTAGTCAAGGGATACTGCACTCCTTCGAAGAGGAACTTTAAGGACAATCATGTACACAAGGAACTCTAGTAATAATCTGGCATTAGCTACAAAAATGGTTTCTCCATCTGTCCAGTTTCTGTGTTTAAAACACGAGATCAAATCAGTAGATAGCCTATAGGCGTCCACTGGCCTGTTAAAAAGACCACTCGTTTGCACAGTGTCCACAGCAAAATATACACCCGTTACGAGGTTGTGTTGCCCATCTTCCCCAAATGTTTCAAGAAAAAGTGACCGAAACGCATCATAATCCTTCCGTCCTGTGAACGCGCTCCTGTTTATGAGGGCCGTGCTCCCGTTCCCGGGATTGACTTTGGAGCGGCTGAGAGATATTTAATCTCCCGGATCTGACACGAATGAAATGTTCATGACAATCTCACTTTGAAACAATAAGTCCCTGACCGACTAATCCGCCTCCCTTGCTACCTGCGAAAGGCCTAACTGCTGTTGCTGTTAGCGGGTGATTAGGGGCAGAAGCCATTGTGGGATTAGTAAGGTAAGTAAATACCTCTTGGTTGCTCATGCAGCGTAGAAAAAGGAGGAGCCACCCTTTGAAGACTGCCACAACTCCTTACATGACAGTTACCGTTATCCTTGACGGCACTGCTCTTTTTCCTTTACCCACTCCTTCTAGTCCTCAGTGAGAGCTTGTAACTTCGGATCAGGTTTCTCTGCCATTAAAAGAGTTACCAGTAAAATGAGGAGTAAAATGGTAAAAGAAAAAAAAAATATCGCTGCAAAAAATAAGTAAAGTAAAAATCATTCACTGCTAAGTATGTGCTCACTTCTCCCCGATGCTTCTAAAATGCATAAAAAAAGGAAAAACAATAATGAGTGAGGCTTAACAAGATAAAACTTATCCACTGTGCAATAAAATACACAAAAGAAAGGAGAAAATAAAATGAATGATTATACATAAAATGCGTAACAATGTTACTCAAGAAAAATATTAAACATCCACACGCCAGAAAAATCAACAACTGAAAAATCTAATAGATTAGATGCGGCCCCACACGCCTTAACACGTGAACATAATAATAGTAATTCACCTGAAATCCTGTTATAAGTGCTGGAATTACTGAAACCGTATCAATGAGGTGTCAGCTAAAATGTGTTAAAAACCTCGAAGACAGCAACTCGATACCCCACTACTCAGCACGCTCGCGTCCTTCGCCTCGCCGGTGACAAGGGCAGGGCTGCAGGGGTGGCAGGGTCTGCCGTCCCCCGTCTGGTAGCGGGGAGGGTTTGGCGGCGGGCAGACTATATATGCCCACCAGTCACCCTCAAGGTCCGAGTTGTCTGGCGAAGATAAGTGTGCACCTACGACAGGCTGGGTCGTAGGTACACGATGGGGTGTCACGAACGGTAATAGGTAACGAGACCCCTAGTGGAGAATATTGGCTGTGTGGAGTTGCGGGGCGGTCAGCATATGCTTGCTGTGTCCGATACCGTTCACTGCCCGCACACACTGTCACTGAATTTATGTTTGAGAGAGAGATATAACACCTATTTAACACTTCGGAGAGGTCCGTAAATCGTTACCACCACTTATGTTAGGTACTTTTGTTAGTTGTTTTTAAGTATTTTTTACTTTTTAAGGTAGTTGGTGTCAAGTGTTAAGTTTTTAAGGCACGAACTGTTATTCACTCGTCACAGGGCCGGTGTTACCGTGGCTTGCTTCACAAGTTGATTGTAGTAAGTGAAATAACACAATAGCCTTTTAGTTAAGTGATGTGTGGCCGAGCGGTAGCCGTTATAAGTTCACTTTAGTTCACTTTAGTTCTCTCTCTCACAGGGTAGGAAGGGTGGTATTATAAGAACTTTTAGAGGAGATTCACAGGATGATCTGTTGCTGGAGGCTCCAGTTCCTGGGTATAGACTAACTTCATTTAGACCCATAACCTCAGCGTCTCTGAAATCGATAATAAAAAGGATGAAGCCAACTTTTTGTGCCAATGATCCATTGCCCATTGGTGAGTTAATTCATAGTGATAACATTGACTTATTAATTGAAATCTTGGTTGACCTTGTGAACATCAGCATTGTTAGTCATACTTTCCCTGACATGGAGAAAAGGGCGATTGTGAAGCTGATACTTAAGGGTGCGTTGGATCCGCAGTGCTTGAACTCATTTCGTCCGGTGTCGAATTTAACTTTTCTTTCCAAGATCATGGATAATGTAATTCTAGAACAATTAAGTGAACACTTGCAGTTAGTGGAGGCTCTACCGGATATCCAGTTGGCATATCGACGTTTGTATTCTACGGAAACCGCATTGTGCTCGGTGGTAAATGATATGCATGAGTTGATGGATGAAGGGAATTGTGGGATTCCTGTACTACTAGATTTGAGTGCGGCTTTTGACAACGTTGTGCACGATATCTTGTTGCGTGATTGTGAAAAAATAGGGATAGAAGGAGCGGCATTAGCGTATCTTAAGGGCCGCTTTTACAGTCACTTCGTTTGTTTTGATCGTTACCAATGGCGGCGATCGACGCAATAGTTTTCCACGTGAAACTGGCCTATGGGGTTGCGGCGGCTGCAGAGAAAGCGAAAGGTGTTGAGAGTGTGTAGCAAGGTGCGGGGCTAGGCTAACCCCGCAGCCGCCACTATCCCATTGGCCAGTTTTATGTGGAAATACTATAGCGGCGATAACAACCATTGATAACGATCAAACCAAACAAAACGACTGTGAAAGCGGCCCGATGAGTTATCTTGAAAACCGAACTTATTGTGTACAGATTGGTGGAACCTTTTCTGAAGTGAAGACATTGGAACGGGGTGTTCCACAGGGAAGTATTTTGGGTCCTGTCCTGTTCTGTATTTACACCATTGAGCTGTCTTACCTGCTTGCCAAGCATGGAGTTGCTTTTAAGTTGTTGGCGGATGACACGCAGTTTTATTTGTCATTAAGGGATGTACAGGACACTGAAGCAAAATTATCGGCTATAATGGTTGACATTGGGCGCTGGATGGACTGCAAACAATTAAAACTTAATGAGAACAAGACGGAGTGTTTGTTATTGGTAGAAATTTTGATATCAACCGATGTGACGTTCGTCACTTACAAGTGAATGGGGGAGTTATGAGTGTGAGTGACGGTGTGAGGGACTTGGGTGTGTTTTTAGACAGTAATCTATCATTCAAAACTCAAATTCAACACACAGTACGTATAGCAAATTATCATATGAAAAATTGATCTTTTGTGAAGAAATACCTTGACGAAAATCAAATGCTGATGCTCATTCACTACCATGTTAAAAGCAGATTAGATTATTGCAACTCTCTATACTATGGTGTGCCTGACTATCTATTAAGAAAACTGCAACTAGTCATGAATCGGGCGGCTAGATTGATAAAAGGACTCTCACGCCGGGACAGGATCACTCCTGCTCTTATAGACTTACACTGGTTACCGATAAAAGCAAGAATAGTGTTTAAGAGATGTGTTATGGTGTATCAGTCTTTGAAATCGGGGAGGCCTAGATACATTAGGGAGTTGTTCAGTGATTTTCATGTCGATGCCAATGTGACCTTGCGACATAGTACAGAAGAGTACAGACTTGCAGAGCCTAGGTTCAATACTGAATCTGGACGTAGGGCGTTTAACAGAAATGTCCCCCGCCGATATAATATGCTACCACTTAGTGTCAAGCAAGTGGATAATGTTGACATATTCAAGAAAAAATTGAAGACTTTTCTGTTCGGTCAGTGCTATGATCTGGAAAGTAAGACTGTGAGAGAGCCCTACAGATGTTGAAAGGAAGATTGAGGGTGGGAGTATGGAGCGTCTACAAAGATGAAATACTCCCATGAAGGACTACAATCAAGTAATCAAGTAAGTGTGTGTGTGTGTGTGTGTGTGTGTGTGTGTGTGTGTGTGTGTGTGTGTGTGTGTGTGTGTGTGTGTGTGTGTGTGTGTGTGTCTATTTCTTGCAGTGTGTGTGTGTGTGTGTGTGTGTGTGTGTGTGTGTCTATTTCTTGCAGTGTGTGTGTGTGTGTGTGTGTGTGTGTGTGTGTGTGTGTGTGTGTGTGTCTATTTCTTGCAGTGTGTGTGTGTGTGTGTGTGTGTGTGTGTGTGTGTGTGTGTGTGTGTGTGTGTGTGTGTGTGTGTCTATTTCTTGCAGTGTGTGTGTGTGTGTGTGTGTGTGTATTTGTTTCTTGCAATGTGTGTGTATCAGGGCCCGAATTCACAAACAGACTCAATAACTACGAACTAACATAACTACGTACTATTGATTTAGCTACCGACGTTAGCGTCAGATTCACGAAGCAAACCTTAGATGGTAGTTAGAGGCGCTAAGTCAGCGAGGCCGCTGATTGGTTGATGACGTCATTGGCCTTGCAGCGAATCGCAAGCACGTTTACAGAACCGTCAGCCAATCCTAGGGAGCCCCCTCCAGCTGCTGGTTCAAGAAACACATTCTCTTTTCCCATTTTTCCTCCTTTCAAGGCAAACTGTACTGAATCGTAATCTACGAATTCAATTATTTCGTTGTTTGCTGCACATTTACGTCAAGGTAACTTTGCCGTTCGATGTCTTGTTACCTACGAACATGCTTAAGATGAAGAAAAAGAAGATACGGAGGAGATTGAGGCAGGAAGAAAGCAAATAGAAATATGGGACAGATATCAAGGCAGACAGCATGAAGGACGGAAGGAAGGAACGGGGGAAAATGACTGTCTTGCCATATCTGCAGCCCAACTCATGGGATAGCTGTCACCCGACAAAGGTCCATGGTCCCTCCACGGAGGGACAAATCTAAGATGGATGGATGAATGGATGAGGAGGTAGGAAGATGAAGGAGGAGGGAGGTCTGGCAATCCCCCGGCCGGGTGATGCCATACCGCCCACACTTATCATATGCCTCTCAAAGGCTGCATATCTCATCATTTTATAAAGAAATGGGCCTCCTCTACTCGCAAAGTTATATTTCAAGTTGAAAAACGCGATTTATAAGTATTTATACGTAAATCTGATAATATTGTTAGCGTTACCGTCAGCTCCGAGGCAGTAGTTATTTAACAACAAATTTAGAGTCACACAGAGCGCGGTAAACGTTTGTAGATCCGCGCGTTAACCCGTGACGTCATCGATTAGTTGGTAGTTATTGGCGCGCTAGCTTTGTGAATCTCGATGTTCTCAAAACTACGAACTAAGGGCCCAAAACTACGCACTAAGCCTTTGTGGATCCGGGCCGTGTTTATTGCAATGGGTTTGTATGTGTGGGTATTTATTTATTGCAATATGTGTGCGTGTGTGTGTGTGTGTGTGTGTGTTCATTTTTTGCAATGTTCACATATGTTTGTGTGTGTGTGTGTGTGTGTGTGTGTGTGTGTGTGTGTGTGTGTGTGTGTGTGTGTGTATTTATTTCTTGCAATATGTGTGTGTATTTATTTCTTGCAATGTGCATGTGTGTTGGTGTGGGTGTATGTGTGGGTGTGTGAGTGGGTGTGGGTGTCTATTTCTTGTACAAACGCATTAACAGTGGTGTTCCACAGAGCTCTGTTCTATCACTCACTCTTCCTGTTATTCATCAATGATCTTTCCATAACAAACTGTCCTACCCACTCATACACTGATGACTCCACTCTTCATTATTCAACTTCTCTCAACAGAAGACCCTCTCAACAATAATTACAAGACTCGAGACAGGAGGCTGCAGAACGCTGAACCTCAGACCTTGCTATAATTTTCGATTGGGGTAAAAATAATCTTATGTCCTTCAGTGCCTCAAAAACCCAGTTTCTCCACCTATCAACTCGACACAATCTTCCAAACACCTATCCCTATTCTTTGACAACACCCTGCTGTCACCTTCAACACTAAATATCCTCGGTCTATCCTTAACTCAAAATCTCAACTGGAAACTTTACATCTCTCTCACTAAATCAGCTTCCTCGAGGTTGGGCGTTCTGTATCGTATCCGCCAGTTCTTCCCCCCCAGCACAGATGCTTTCCATATACAGGAGCCTTGTCCGCCCTCGTATGGATTATGCATCTCACGTGTGGAGGGGTTCCACTCACACAGCTCTTATGGACAGAGTGGAGTCTAAGGCTTTTCGTCTCATCATGTCTCCTCCTCTTACTGGCAACCTTCTACCTCTTAGACTCCGTCGCCATGTTGCTTATCTTTCTATCTTCTATCGACATTTTCATGCTGACTGCTCTTCTGAACTTGCTAAATGCATGCCTCCCCCCCTCCCGCGGCTCCGCTCCACACGCCTTTCTACTCATGCTCATCCCTATACTGTCCAAACCCCTTATGCAAGAGTTAACCGGCATCTCCACTCTTTCATCCCCTTCGCTGGTAAACTCTGGAACAGTCTTCCTTCGTCTGTATTTCCTCCTGCTTATGACTTGACCTCTTTCAAGAAGAGTGTATCGAGACACCTCTCCACCCGAAACTCTTTTGGCTACTCTACTTTTTACTTTTGTGGGAGCGGCGAGTCGCGGGCTTATTTTTTGTGTACTCTTTTTGTTGCCCTTGAGCCGCATCCTTTGATGTAAAAAAAAAAAGACGGAATCACGCTCCCCTTGTATTCAGCTCACGCCCTCACAGGAGGGCGTACCCCCAAGTTTGGAAAACAATGGCAAAAAGTAACACAGCCCGAGGAGCAAGCGACGGTGTTCCGTCAGTGTTCCCAGATAACTTAGCTCGTCACAGTTATCACTTATGTGTTCCAGCTCTGTGTTATAATGTGTCAGACATCAATAACATCACTATAAACATCTCAACTGTTGAAAATAAAGTAACACAGCCCGAGGAGCAAGGGACGATGTTACGTCAGTTTTCCCGAAGCAACCTCAACCACAAATGGCGGCAGTTGCCTGAAGATGCCCAGAGCTACCCCCTTGACATGGAAGCCATTGCTCATGCCGGACCAGTAGAAGGTGTACCCTCCCTCACTTATCTCGCCACTGCCAGGCCTTCTTGTCTCAGAGAGTGCCACTATGTCCACCCTCAGCCTTTTGAGCTCATTTGATTGATAGGGCAGTCGATCATCGTCCGAGAGGCTCAGGACGTTCCAGGAGCCCACACGCAGAGCCCTCCGTAGGTTAACCCCGGCCTGGTTCTGCTGGCGGGCGCAGCCTCTGCATGGTGATACATTCAACATTCTTGACTCGGTCAGTCATTGCTCAGAGGTAGTACCTCTTTCGCCTAACATTCAGCCTCCTACTCCCACTTTAATGCATGGCCTTGGGGGGTTCCCGTGTGCATGAGATGTACCCTAAGTTACTCTGTTGTGTTGTATAGAAGACATCTTGAATTATCAGATAAATCAGGGTAGCCTTTCTGAAACCTGGCAGCAAGTGAGAAATTTAGGCTCAATTTCACTATATCGGGTGAAAATTTTGACCCGTAAAGTCGGGGACGTTGAACGTGAAATTCCCATATCTCCCTGAAAATTTAACTTAGAGAGATCATTTACCACTCAAAATGTTATTTTTAATGACCCCTTTCCAGTGATATATATGATTTTTACCTTCATAATATTATTAGATCATAAATCTTACCAGAAATAGAGAAAACAATAATTTACCTTCCTAAGGAAAAACTGTCAGAATCATACAATATTAAAGAAAACATTTTTTTTATATTAAATATAATCAACACAGCAACAATGTACTAATAAAATTATAGGCCATTTTTGACATTTTATACATATAGGAGCTTACAGTAACTTTTGATAGAAACACTCCATGGCCATTACTATCAAGGTGGCCCTTTGTCATTGTATCGAGATTGATATTTGATGATTATTTACTTTGCAAATAAAATATTGGAAAGTTTCTGGATTGTACAATTTCCTTATATAATTATTGATTTTCTTTTTAAATTCTGGCTATAGCAAATTAATTTTTATGAACCTTTGAAGTGATTTCAGCAATAGCGTTGAAAAAGTACCATGCGAGGGCAAATAAAAAAAAATGTAATCATTAAATCAAACTTATTATAAGATTCATAATAACCATTTTAACGAAATTAATCCATTTAAAGTCTCATTAGGGATGCCAGACAACTTTTTAGGTAATTCATCACATACATAAGTTATAGCGCATACAGTATTATTGCGAGTTTCTTCCTCCATTCTAAGAAGTCTAAAATGACCTGTAAAAACTTAGTTTACATTCTTTTATGCCAAAAGATAATTTAAAACCAAGTGAATAATTAATGATTTAAATACAAGTATATAATTCGGATTTTCATTTTAATTTATAATGTTTACTAAACCTTATGGCCAAATCTTCTGATAAGTTTGAACTTAGCCAGATTTAGACAAGTTGTAATGGAGGAAGGACAGTAATTATTTCTCATTATCGTGCTTCTAACAAAATTCCTCATCGCATACCCAAGGATTGTTACAGATTACATAACTTACAACCATGCCACTACGACATTTACAAAAAGTGCAGCGAGGAACATTATTGCTGCGACACGAGCAGTGGTATGTATTGCACATCACAGTAAATTCCTCTGGTATTTTTTTTCATCCGTTAGCACCAATAGATAATAACTACTTTGTAACCATATAGAGTTGGATCAAGGGGCTCCCATTGAGGTTTAGATAAAACAGAAATCATATTATATGTGGCAAAATATGCTCTTTCTTTATGCTGTTTTGTTGCGTAGCTAGTAGGTGGCAGGTTCTTCAAACATGACCTCTTGGAATAAAGATACATGTAGCTTCTCAGGTGATCTGTTGTTTTACACATTGTTGTCCGCTTCTGTCCTTTTGGCAGATACTCTTCAGCCATGACAACCTGACCTTCCACTCCTTCCCCACCTGACACTAGCTCCTCTTCCTACAGACAGAAGGTGAGGTCTGCTAGTCGTCTTCCTTAATTCTTTTATCATTGTCACTATTACTACTACTACTACTACTACTACTACTACTATTATTACTACCACTACTACCAATACTAATACTAATATTCATACTAATAATAATGTTACATAATACTATTTTTACGAATACCACTAGTAATTGTACTACTATTTTTACTACTACTTTTACTACTACTACCACTACTACTGCTACTACTACTTCTACTACTACTACTGCTATTACTACTACTACTACTACTACTACTACTACTACTACTTCTAACACTACCACTAACACTACTACTTCTACTCCTCCCACTACCACTACCTCTACTACTACTACTGCTACTAGTACTGTTACTACTACTACTACTACTACTACTACTTTTACTGCTACTACTTGTTACCGCCGATCAGAGAGAGAGAGAGAGAGAGAGAGAGAGAGAGAGAGAGAGAGAGAGAGAGAGAGTGTCGGGTTAGAAGTAGGGGTTGTCGTTTTGGACCTTTTTCTTTGTCCCGGGATTCCCGGATAAAATCAGCCCTAATCCCGGGATCCCGGGAATTCCCGGGATTTTCAATTGTCTAAAATTGCACATTATACCTAGTTTGCCTTTCAGGCTTTTGATGTGCTGAACATTAATAAATATGCAGAAATATTACTGTAGATTGACTTAATGTTTAATTCCAAATTTCCAGCAAACACTTTGTTTCTCAACAAAGTAAAAGGAATAAGAATAAGAGCTAAAATATGCTTCGTTTACTACTTTATTTTTGTTCTGCTTCCGAATTCCACTGCGAATGACAATGTAAATTTTAGTTCATTATCGCTCATGAAAAAAAAAAATATATATATATATATATATATATATATATATATATATATATATATATATATATATATATATATATATATATATATATATATATATATATATATATATTTGTTTCCATTTATACTCAGTGAAATGAAGAGAGTACTTAATGACAGAAAATGTAGTAAAACTAAATGAAGAAAAATTAAACGTATGCATTCTTTATTTATAGTAACATGAAGTAAATGAAGGGGAAAGTGTGCTGCTTTTTTTTGTAATTTTGTTAAGTTGTCACGCTCATCTCAATGCCTCATACATACAGCAACGTAGAATATGCAGACATGGTGTTCATTATACGAGCTCTGTTACGGGTAACGGGAGTGCCATGGCTGCTTTATAATACTCAAGAGAATACCTAAACAGTAAGTCCTTCCTTCACACACACAAAACATTCCTCACGGGACACCCTGTATATAAATATAAATAGAACCACAAGTCCACAACCATCCTGCAGTCAAATTTGCCCCTATTTTTGTACTTAATTTCATCCCGGGATTTCCCGGGATGTGCAAAAATATCCCGGGATTATTAAACCTTGAAAACTGTCCGGGATCCCAGGATCCGGGAAATAAACCCTAGTTAGAAGTCATTGGTTGATGTTTAGCCTTCGCCGGTCTTATCACGTAGGGTTAATGTAGGGTTAATGAGAGAATGCTTACATAATGCCCGGAGGGTGACTCATGTAAGGGGTGTCAGAGGCCCTGAGGGTGAGCTACAAGGGAGAGAAAGAAGCAGACGGTGTCAAGAATTGGTACTATCCACACGGATGTCCTTTATGTCCGAGTTTGTCAGAATCCGAGAGCCCAAAACACGTACGTTATCCCGCTCTCGTGTCGTATATGTAAATACGTCGCCCGCTCTTTTGTCATTATAATGCCTTATTAGTTGACTTGTTCTTTGTTCTAGTAGTTACAAATTATGTCCCAGGTTTAGACCGAACAGGATCACAATAAAGGTTCGTGTCGACGTGCGGGTGTCTCACTCTCCAGGTAAATCACCGCAGTTGCGGTAACACTACTACTACTATATATACTTCTAACACTAACACTGACACTAGCACTACTACTTCTTCTAATACTGCCACTACCACTAACACTACTGCTACTTCTACTACTACTATTGCTTCTACTACTACCACTCCTACCACTACTACGGGCCTCCATCTATTAGATTCCGTTGTGAGCGATATATTCTCTCATATCCTTTAACAAAGCAATTCATTGGCCCCACCCCACCATTGACTGTGGCCGACAACCATCTTTATTTAG